>NC_073302.1:169737533-169925033 GCF_027595985.1 Sorex araneus
GCCCCCCAGGCTACAGCCCCTCTAATGGCGTGCCAAATTGGAGTTTCAGCAGATTTCCCGGAACCCCATGTGACCACTTGAGCCCCGCCAGTGGCTGGTGTAACCCCATTGTCATTTCTTTCACAGCCAGTGGCAGACAACATGATTGGCTTAGTTCTCGAGACCTGCAATGGGGACTGCGCCTCTACATGTCCTATAGGGACTATGGTCTGCTTTTTAGTATCCGTCTTCTTAAAGAGCTTCCCAGCCTACATAAAGCGGCTATCGAGCCTAACCCAGCCCTTCACCCCCCTTCCCGAGAACACCCACACCCCTCTCCCCCTCCGGTGAACCCTACCAGCAGTTGCCGAGCCTATGCCCACATACTTTCCCCCCACACTTCCTGAAAGGAGCCCTTCCTCCTCTGAACTAATTTTGGAAATGGTGAATGCATCTGTTGAAGCCCTTCATGCTACCCATTCAGCCCGATACGAGCAATGCTGGATTTGCTTTTCCCCAAGACCCCCCCTTTTATGAGGGTGTTGCAATCTTTGCTCAGGTCTTATTCACCAATGACCCCGCGGCCTTGAGATGGGCCCCAGATGAGGGCCACGGCCTTACCTTAGGTCAGGTCCATGGTGCAGGTCTTTGTCTTCTAGGACCCGAAATGCTCCCTCCTTTTGAATTGCAGGATATTTGTAATGTTTCCCAGCGCGTGGACGCCTCTTTCACCTATGTCTCGGCCCCGCCTGAGTCTTACTTTGCCTGCTCTTCTGGCCTTACCACTCATGTCGAGACCAGTGCCTTCTTGCGCACCAGAGACTACTGTGTCCTGGTCCACCTGTTTCCCAGGCTCTCCATTCATGACCCTGAGGATTTTCTCAGTTTTTGGGGAAAAAGGGGCAGTCTTACCCCACCACAAAAGAGAACCACTCACAGCAGTAACCCTAGCTGTTGTCTTAGGACTAGGCGCTACAGGCGCTGGCACTGGCATTGCCTCCCTAATTACTTCCAAACAGCAGTACAATCAACTCAGCCAGGTTGTAGACAGAGACATTCAGGAACTGCAGAAAGGGCTGCAAGATCTAAAGGACTCTTTAACTTCCCTCTCTGAAGTAGTCTTACAAAACCGCAGAGGTTTGGATTTGGTTTTTTTTACAAAAGGGCGGACTCTGTGTGGCCCTTAAAGAGGAATGCTGTTTTTATGCAGACAAGACAGGTCTAGTACAGGATAGCATTGATAAGGTCAAAAGGAGCCTGGAAGAAAGAAAAAGGGCTAGAGAAAAACAGGAGTCATGGTATCAAAATTGGTTTTCCACTTCACCCTGGCTGTCCACGTTACTGCCTAGTCTTTTGGGACCCCTCATGGGTCTCCTGATACTATTATCCTTTAGCCCTTGGGCCTTTAGTCGCTTAACCTCTTTTATTAAGTCGCAGATCGACTCGGCCACCAGAAGCACGGTTGCTGTTCATTATCATCGCCTTGGACCAATTCCGCCTCCTGAAGAGGGAGTTCTTGACCAAGTCCCAGAGACGGACTGGCTCAACTTATCCCCCTTAGCTGAGAGATTAAGGTCCCCTTGGTACCATAGGCTCTGGGCTCATTTCCCAGGGACGTGGCACCCTGACATCCCCTCTCCCACTCCGGGTCAGCTGTGAGGTTAGCCTATGACGGGATATAGTGTAACGCCAGACCCGAGTAAGAGCAGCAAAAGGTCTCCATGACGGGAGTAGTGTGAGGCCTTACCTCTTGGGTCCCCATCACATTTTCACTAAGCGCTTACCCTGTGCAACCTCCCCTTAGCTTCACCTCGGGGGCGGCTGGCAGAAAAAATAACCAAGCGCCACATATAAGAGCACAGTGATGGCAAGAGTAAGAATCCCCTCACATAGCCTAAGACAGAGCCCCTGCCCCCTCGGGTCTGGAGGCACGTTACATAGCCTAAGACACGGCACCTCACCTACCCAGGAAGCTCTCAGTAGCCCTCAATTTTTTCATATATAAAAACACAGGGGGAGATGTGGGGGACCGGGACCCTGGGAAAAGGAGAACTTAGTCATTTCCCCAGACAGGGAGTGCCCACCAAGATATTGTATTATGAAACAGACATCCCGTACCAAGGGCGAGACCCACAAAGATGACAGGCATATCATGTTCCAGTCTGCTGATCCCCCTTACGCAAATGCCCCTCGAATGCCCCGCGTGAACCACCCTGGCCCCCTCGCAAAAGCCTTGCCCCTCAGCCTATATATTCTGTATACTTCCCTTCAATAAACGAGACCTTGAAAATAGTTCCTTGCTTGGTCTCCCTCTTCTTTCTCGCCCTTGCTACTTCAGGTAGCGCCTCTTCAGACCCTGGAATAACTTGGTCCCGCAGGACGGGACAATGAATGCAAGAAAATTAGGCTGATGATGTTAGAATAAACCCTAACTAGTCTTTTCTACCAGAGGTTGCCAACTGGCTGCCTATGGCTTTGTCTGAACGGTAGTTATTTTATTCATCCCGTATAATAGTTTTAAATGCATAAGTCAGTAACATTTAAAATGAGAGTGATTAAAAAATTAGAACAATTTAAACAAATACAAAAATTTATGCCTTCCTTGGGAGAAGTTGTGACAATATTGAGCTTGTATCTTAATGTGAGTAATCAGTTGGGTCTTAAGTATGTAACCTCTGTCCTTTAGCTGTGGTGTTAATTATAATTAATGCATAGAACAATAACTTGAATTATATATTAATAACCATGTAATTCAGAAACTATTAAGTGGTATTTATTTCCAAGCTACACCTAATTGCTTGTCATATGTGAGGTATACTATTTTCTAGGCCATTATTCTTAATAGTAGGAGAAAAAGATAATAATAATGAGGATAAATCATTAAATGATTGTAGTGCTTTTTTTTTCTTTTTTGGCTTTTGGGCCTTACCTGGCTGTACTTTGGGCTTGCTCTTGGCTTGGTGCACTTCTGGCAGCCTTGGAGGACCATATGGAGTGCCACGGATCAAACTTGTGTCTGCTGCATGCAAAACCAATGTCCTACCCCATTATACCATCTCTCTAGCCCCTAACTGTAGTGTTTTAAGGGTTAACTATAGTTTAATCAAAAACCTCAAAATCTCAAGGACCCCAGTGCATGGACTTCCATTATATAAAATAGATACAACTATATTTTTCTTTTATGGGAGACACTGGTCCAATAACCTTGACTCATGTTCAGGAAAAAGAAACATTACGATTATATTTGGAACCATTTTTTTTTTTGCTCATTTAAATATAGCTAATAATATGTGAAAGTATTTGTTAGCCTGCTTTTGACCGGAACTAAGCAGCTATAAGAAAAAATAAAAATTAAAAATAGGTTACAACACATTAAATATCCTCCCTCTGCCACTTTACACGTTTTGGTGCTAAAACATATGCTCTGCCACCTGCAGATAAAAGTCACACACTGAGAGTGTATATTCTGACAAGAATTACTAGTTACAAGCATGCCTAGTGATTTTGGACAGTAGCACTTAAGAAACCTTCAATCTGGCAGTTTTATCGCTGCACATTTTCTAAAGCATTCCTACAATCTAAAGTTGCGTAAGGTTTGGAATCTGACCTATGGGAGAAAACAAAATAAAATGAAACAAAAAGGCCCCACTGGTTCCTTTTTTCTTTTTGTCAGACACATATTTCACAGCCTACCATCCCCCCACTCCATACACACACATTTGTTTTCTATACCACTGATAAAACAACCAAGGGCTACTAGATTTTGTATTTTCACACACAAAAATGTATTTTAAGACCAAGGCAACTTCCATATCTGGGCACACTGGGAATCTTGTCATAGGAATTCAAAACAATTACTGCTAAGAAATGGATTGATTGTCTTATTTCATTTACCTATGTCTTACTTTTTCATTTGATCTTATTTTGAATTTACATATTGAATGTTTCATTTTGTGTCTTACAAAACTGAATCCAGGGAAAGTTTCCAGTGATGGCAAGTGAAGAAATTGCTAGGAATCTCTCCATAAATGTAGACAAATAAGGGCCGAAGCAACAGTACAATAGTACAATGGGTAGAACATTTGTCTTGCATGCAGCCGACCCGAGTTCCATCCCCGGTACCCTCTATGGTTCCCTGAGTACTGCCAGGAGTGATTCCTGATTGCAGAGCCAGGAGTAACCCCAAAGTCTTGTCGGTGTCACCCAAAGAGCAGGAAAAAGAAAAAAAAATGTGGGCAAATAGATATAGCCATCTCGGGACTCTAGAAACCAAAGAGAAACTGCCAATTGGGACTGAGACACTGCTGACGTCCAGCTAAGGACAGTGGCCATCAGGGCTGAACAAAGTCTTGCTGCTATGATGCCTAATTTGATTTAGAGAAGTGAGAAAACCATGCCTGTCGGGCAAGTGAACTCCATGGGTAGTAAAGCCCTGCCAGACTGACACTATGGTTTCATCTGCACTGAACGGCAGATTAGCACACTAGCCGGAAACACAGAGGGAGACGCTGGGAATGAAGAGAGCCACCGAGGAACTAGATGAATCCTCAGCATATCCCACCTGATAATGAGGCTGGTGCAAGAGGTCCCATGGATGCCCAGTGGAAAATAAAAGGTTAGCAGTCGACTTAAGAATTCCATGAACTTTGAATATGTTTTGTAAGTAGCACACAGACCCATATTCAGAGCCTTACTCTGAGATCAAGGATAACTGAGCACAAGATCTGGCAATACAACTCTGCAGGCAATGAGTAAGTCTTTAGGAAATCAGTCTGGGATAAACTCAAAAATAGGAATTAAAAAAAAAACAGGTATCAGTATAATATCAGAAAAATAAAAGCAGGTATTATTCCAAAATGGAGATATGTTATTATGTGGGTTTTTCTGTAGCACTGTAGTCCCGTTGTTCATCGATTTGCTTGAGTGGGCACCAGTAATGTCTCCATTGTGAGACTTGTTGTTACTGTTTTTGGCATATTGAATACACCACAGGGAGCTTGCCAGGCTCTGCCATGCAGGTGGGATATTCTTGGTAGCTTGCCAGGCTCTTTGAGAGGGATATAGGAATCGAACCCAGTTCCGCCAGTTCTGCAAGGCAATCACCCCACCCACTGTGCTATCACTCCAGTCCTCTGCGTAGTACTCTGCATTGTGGATTTTTCTAAAAACAAAAATTATCAGTGACAGCAACCCTTAAGGAAAGAAATCAGAATTGAGTTATATATAACCCTGTTATATAGAATACAGAAGAATAAAGCCTGTGCACTCAAGGCAGATGAAAGTCTTAGATTGATTCATATGTGAATGCTTATAGCATCATTACAGATAAGAGCTCTACAATGAAAACAGCTCATTAAGTGATAAACGCATACACAAAATATGGTACATCCACATAATGGAATACTATGTAGCAATAAAAAGAAATGGGCTACAGAATAGATGAACCTCAGACATTATTGTAAGCAAAAGAAGCCAGACAAGAAAGACCATATATTTTCAGGACAGGAAACCATGGGTTGTCTGGGTGCCTGGTGAGAGCAGCACTCATTAGAAGATGCACTAAATAAACTTTCCTGAGCAATGGTGAGAGCCTGAAACTGGACTGTGGCGATCTTAACTGTAAATTAGCTAAAAATCATTGAATAAAATATTTATAATGGACTTTTCCATAACACATAAATCGCATTTCAATAATGCTACTAAAATAAGTTCACTATAACATTATCTAAAAGTGAAAAAAATAAATCAAAGCAGAAACAAAACAATAAGAGAATACTGAAAGGGCATAATTAATCCAATTTTGTTACTACAGGTTAAATGTAAATTTAGTTCTAAGTTACCAAATGGAGAAAGCCAGAAGGGGATACAAGTGGTACAAACCTGCTAGTCCCTGGAAATCATCTGGGGATCTCTGAATAAGGCTGGTGCTGGTTCCCACCCTAAACATTCTGCTTTTACTACGACAGATAAGAGTTCTTGGCTGCTTAGCTCATGCTAGTAGGGAGTAAAGTTTGGGAAGAACTGGAATAGCCCTGTATAAGATTTTCATTGTCCATTAAAAAAAAAAAAACAACCCAAACCAAAATATAAAAAACAACAACCACCTTAAAACTGTTCAGGGAAGCAAGAGTTCTGAGGAGTTCTATAGGCTCTCCTAATAGAAGTCTTCATGAGATGCAATGAAATTCACCTTGTCCCCACAGAAGCTGTTTTGTGGTGTGTAGCAGATGCTGAATGAGTTACACAGGTGCAGAGGCTGGGACCCTTCTGGATAGCCAATCAGGACCAGGCCGAGTGAAGCTGCTCAGCCAGTGGCGACCAGGCTTGACTAGTTGGCTCCATCCAGAGCAGGATGCCCTCAGGCCTCACTTTTCTGTACCATGTGTCATGGGAGGAAAGGCACACTGTCTGAAACTACCACAGTGTTAACAAGGAGTGAAAAAATTAGCTCTAGGGGCTGAAGAGATAGTACAGCAGGTAAGGCACTTGCCTTGCACACAGCTGACCTGGGTTTGATTCCTCCCACCGCCTATGGTTCCCCAAGTTCCACCAGGAGTGATTCCAAGCACAGAGCCAGGAGGAAGCCCTGAGCACTGCTGGGTGTAGCCCCAAACCAAATCAAACCATGAAACTCCTCAAAAACAAACAACCCCCTCCCAACCAAATGAAAAACCAGACAAACTTTCTATTAAAGAGCTGATAATAAAACAGAGAATACACCTGAAAGAAAGAACAGTGGGTAAGGCGCTTGCCTTGCATGTGGCTGCTCCGGGCTCAGTCCCTGGCATACGGTCCACGGGGCATTGGCTAAGTCCTTAGCACTGAGCCACAAGTAAGCACTGAGCATCCCACAGAGTAAAAATAAATGAAACTAAAAAAAATACAATTTAAAACATTTATGCAATGTTTTAACTTAATATTTAAAGGGGTCTAAAATGTCCAGTTATCTGCTAACTGGCTTCCTTTATCCTACTGTTATTATAGCTGCAAAACCTACCTGAACTCATTTCAGGTAGCACTGATGTTAGTAAATTTAAGCCATTTAGTAATCAGGACATCCTTACTTTGAGGCTAAATCTAGCCACACATCTGTGGTGGTACCAGAGCCCAATTAGAACACTCAAGGTTTTTTTTTTTTCTTTTTTTTTTTCATAGTTAGAATACTCAAGGGCTTTTTTTTTGAGACTGACCCTACAGCAAAAAGTTATCATTAATATTTAGTCTAATCTTTCCCTCCTTTCCTTCCATTAATTCCACAGAGTGACTGTTTATCATGTGTCTTATTTGAAGCATTAAGATTAAGACCTTTCAAAATCTTATCAGGGCATAAAATTTCAGGCAAAATTGCTTGTCCAGAGGCCTGCTAATATGGGCCATGACTTATGGCTCTGTGTATTCTCCTGCTCACCGGCACCCTGTTCTCAAGAGAAAAATCCTTCTGGAATTTACCAGCAAATCTGACTTTGAGAAGATAGCCTTGGTAAGTACATTAGTCAATCTTTATGGTTTTCTATGCTATTAGTCACATCACACCAGAGTTACAACTACAGACAGTAAAATCATCTTACATATTAATTTCCCACATGACATATCATATTCTTGCATTCAGAGCTCCTGCTTTAAAAGAAAAAGTTAGGTGCTTGCTGACATAACTACCCTTTGCATTTACCTACAGGAGCTCCATGTATCTCCTAATGAAGTTTTTTAAGTCGCTTTAAAGGCAAACCAAGAGGATTTTGCTCTCTATATATCAATATTATAATTGCTTTTGTTTACCTTGAAAATGAAAGAAGAAACGTGTATGAATATGCTTGAATGTGTAGAATGCACATATAATCAGAGGATGATTTCAGAAAAAAGTATAAGGACAGCACAAAGGAAAAGGCAATCCATGAATATTCAGCATTGTGCACAGAATGTAAACACACTGTCCGCTAGTTATTTTTAAAAAAAGCATCCTATAGCCTTGTGACTAACTTGCTATTAGGATTTATCACAAATATAGAAATGCGTTCTGCTTGCAATCCCCTTAAGTCATCTTGTTAAATTTTGTCACAACATGTGTTACTGTAGTTCTACACTTTTACCTTTGCACTTTGTAGTCTGTAGCAGAGCAACATAATTAAGCACTGCAAGGTAGTGTTTACGTTAGTTCTCAAAAGGTTAAGAAGCTGATTATAGCTAAAATCAGCTTTGCCCGAGGCTTCAGGGGCTCTGTGTAATCAAATTAGACAAGCAGGGCACAGTGTCACCTAACACAAACCAGTGGCACTTTCTTTTTTACTCTGACCCTCTCCCCACCTTGTTTTTTATTAGGGGAACAGTTCAAGCTTTGTGCTTTTACTAGATAATTTTAAAAGACTTGCTTCTAATAAGCTTGACATGCAAGCTCATAAGATGTCCACCTGTTTAGAAGTAATGAGAACAAGTAGAGAAACTCTTGGGGGAAGGGCACTTGACTGTTCAAAAAGAAAAGGTACAATTAAAGACCTTGAGGTTTTTTTAAAAAGTATTTTCTTACAAGGCATGTAAGAAACCACTTACATCATTAATTATCACATGTACCTGGTATTAGGGACAGTTCCTAACTTTTGATAGGCTAATCAGCTTGCTCTGCAGAAAATCATGTATTTTTACATAAAGAGAAAATCATCTCTTCTTCCAAGAGAACTTAGGTGACTTTATAAACATGATAGATAACATATACGCATTTCTAAGAAATTTCTTAGAAATCATAGATTTAGAAATAACTCACTCCGCTATTATAGCTCCTCTCTCTGCCTTTCTACTCTTTGAAGTCAGAAAAGGTGAACTGTGTAATAGACACATTTATGGAGGAGATTTAATAAGGTGAGAACAACAAACCCGCCCTACTTCAGACTACCTTTGCCCCAGGTTCTACACTTAAATGCAGTAACAAGCCTTAAACAAATCCAAATATTGCTATCTTTGAGCCAATAGGGAAACATAAATACTAGAGAAATATTAAAAGAAAAGCACTGATAAATTTAAATAAAAACCAAGGACCTCATTCTTAAAAATGATGACCCATTATTAAAACAACAGGTAACATCTGTTTCATCTTTATCTTAGTATATCTACTTAGAGCTTTTGTTCTGAAATCTTCATATTTATTATTTTGCCTGAAATACAGAAACCAAATGAATGTAAATGTCCTCCAAATGAGTGATCAGGAGAAAATGAGTTCTGCTAATGATTTATTTTGGACAATAAAATCAAAACTTGTTATTTTAATTGATTAAGTCATAAAGAGTTCCTGGAGAAGTCAAACCTTGCTATTTGCACAGTCAGACAATTTCTGCTAATCCAGCAGTACTTAACAAATTCACATGTGGTTAGCTTGTCTTGCCATAGCTGTATATCACATTTCTGTGCTGCAAGCTGTGCAAAAAAAAAATCAATATGCCAAGTTTAACAAAAGGACAGGAAACATGATGTTCTCCTATATTTTCAATGAACCTCAAATGACTCTGCTGTTCATACTCAGTGCAATTGATGGCAGTGAAATGTGTTCTTCAATGAAAAAAAATCTACAATGGAATGAATCATATAAATTCTGAGCTGAAATTCTACCTTATTCAATAATAACAATTTATTTAAAAGAGTCTGACATTCTGATGCCAGTGTGTACAGTACAATCAGCCCTTAAAAGGCATATTTTTTCCCTGTTTTTTTTTTTCCTTGGTGAATGCTAAAGTATGTTCTTTAGACCAATGCAATGTAAACTACGGCAATATGTTGATATATGTATTTAATTTAGGTTTTGGAGTTTTTTTGAATGTCTATTTTCACTGATGAAGCAAACAATGAGCTGGTATCCACTGAACAAACGCTTTAAATTATAATGCTAAGAGAAAAGAAAAATCCCAGTGGGTCCTGAGCTACTGCATTGGTTAATTGAGTCTAGATTTTTACATCTTATTTTACTGCGGCAGAAGTATATTATGTGGAAGTAGATTAGGGTGAAAATGTTAAGAATGAGGTAGGAGTGGTCATGGCCAATAGGTCAGATAGAATGGTGCCACTTGTGCCTTCTTAACTCAGTGGTGTGGAACTAAGTGTGGCCAAACAGCCAGTAAGCTGGACTTCAGCCAACGGCTTCAAACAGTTGCCACAGTTACTTTTTTTTTTTTTGAGTAGAAAGAGAATGGCCTTAAGAATATTCAAAAGGGCCACACATAAGAAAAACAAAAAAGCAAAAGCATTCACATGTACAGGGGAACTCACTTAAATATAAGAAAATGAAAAGTTCTTTGGTAATTTCTCTTCATTCCAATAAGCTGCAGTAAAATGAATTAATAGCACTTGGCCAGGAGATCATGTCAATGATCAGTACTGAAGATGTAAATGATATATAATACTCAGGAAATCACACTTATTTATAACTTTCTATTAAAGTGTTATTATAGGACAAATTTCATTCCCAGATGAATATGCCATTTAGAAAGGGGTGGGCATAAAGTTCCCATCAGAAATAACAATGGGGCAATGTTAAGTGCTGAATAATATAAACATGGCTGTTAGTGATCATTTCAGTATCCTTCAGGTGTTAGCTCAAAATAAAGGATATGATAGAGATCAGAATAGAGAAAAGAAGTTTTTGTGGGGGTATACTTAAGAGCCTGGCAAGCTACCCATGGTGTATTCGATATGCCAAAGACAGTAACAACAAGTCTCACAATGGAGACATTACTGGTGCCCACTCGAGCAAATTGATGAACAAAGGGACGACAGTGCAGTGCATACTTAAGAAACTCAAGAATACCAGAGCTTAGGAAAAAGCCCCAATATAAGCAAATTAGTAAACTAATTGTATATCCAAGTAGACTCTTTAAAGTTCATAACTATAATAGTCATCTGTAATCATCAATGACTGCCCTATTATATAAAAGAAATCGGAGTGTTAAATTTTGGAAAATACTTTATTACAACAAAAGCAAAAAGGAACATTTTAATTCTCAGGGACGGCTTATTACCGAGAAAAATGACCTAACCATGTGATAGAGTTTAGGTTTAAATAACACCTCATATTATTTCTCCCTATTTTTAAATATTTGGGATCTAAACATTTTTTAGCTTTCTCATTTCTCTAAAGGTTCTTTGATAGTAACTCTTCTCTCGACTGAAAAATATCTATTAGAGAAACTTCCCTATCACTTTGAGGTCTATAAAACAAGCCCATGGATTGACTTCTGAAATAAACACTGAGTCTGTTTCTTGAGGTACCACTGTGTACCTTTGTATGTCTTTTTCAGCCATCTGGCCATTCTGCCCCCCCCCGCCCCATTTCAAATGGTAGAGAACACTCTAGCACTTAAAATGTTTTTTTTTTTTCAGCTATACTGCCATATTCATGTGTTGTCTGCCCACACAAGAGACTTCTTCACAATTTTCATACACCTTAAAATGCTGACATTTTTGAAAAATTGTCTGGAGTTTTCTGTAGGCCAGAATAAATCAGGTATTGTAAACCGAAACATTTGGTGTGTTTGAATTCGCAGGCAATAGAGAACTGAATTTATTCTGAATTAAGGACAAAAGAAGAGAATCTTAGGGCTGGAAAAGATCATGGAAATCATGTATCTAACTCATATATTGAAAAAGATGAGAAAGATTTAGAGAAGTTGAGTAACTGGCTCAAAACCACAAATTAGTTGCCGACTCTCATGTTACCGCACTCATATCCTGCTTTTTCAGTCCCCTGCAATTATTATCCAATTCAAAAGCAGGATTGGGAAGAACCATCAATTAATACATTTCCTACAGAAAAGGTTTCTACCACTTTCAGTCACATACTCCTTCTGTTGCCTATGTTAAACCTTCTATGCACTTTCTCATCATATCTTAAACTGACTCCTGGGTCTTATTCTTTTCTGATTCTCCCTCTCTCATCTCATGGTTAAAAAGATGGGTGCAAAGGCTATCTTGCTAACAAGCTGCCATGATCACATGATTTCCTTGTAGAAGCTGCTTATTAAGTATCATTTCAAAGTCAAAGAGAACTTTCCGAAAGTTCACCTACTGTATGCAATAAAAATTTAAGTTTTAATTTTATATTTTTCCTATCTTTTTTCCCCCATTCTTTTAAGAACTGTAGATATATAAAAATAAAAATCCTTTGCTTTCTGCTTCTAGAATTCTGAAAAATCCATTTGGTGCCCATTTTCATAACAGCTTCCTTTCTCACTTTCCATATGCTCATTTTCCTGAGTGTTGTCAAGTAGGGTCCGTTCCCCCTCAACCTTCAACACAAGGAGGTGTGTTGTGTATCTATTCAGGTCATCATACTTTCTGTTTTCAGATTCCTTCACAAACCCAGATATAAATCATTCTTTGCAAATCCATATTACTACTGCATTATAGCTGATAGTCACATGCTTTTTTGAAGAGAGCTCCTCCTCCTCCCCTTTTTTGCTGGAAGACACCAGGGCTACACTTATGGTGCTTCGGTGGTCACGTGTTGCTGAGGTCGGAATCAAGGTCACCCTTCCCAGCTTCCTACAATATAAGGATGCTCTCAGCCCTTTTGAGCTCTTTCCCTGGTCCTGAGAGCGACCTGTCTATGCCACCAAGTCCTCATATTTGTTAACTGCAGGAGCATAAATTATATAATTAAAACAAATATTAAAGATAGCTTAATCTAATCCCTATCAATTTAATTATTTTTTCTACCTGAGATAGAACCCTGGAACCCAGGCCAGCCAAAGTGGAAGCATGCAAGCCACACAACTGCCCCTTGGACTATCTGTCCGACTCCCAGACTTCTGATTTGGCACTGTATATACTACCTCACCTAAAAGTCTGTATTGCACTTTTGAAATAAGAATGATGAAAAGTTAATGCATGCTTAATGCAAACATAGCCTAAGGCCTGCAGTAAAGAGTATAATTTTGGGAAAAGTGAGTAAAGGTTTATTTTTAAGTGGTAAAATCTTGAAGCTAAGCATACATGATAACTCCCAGACTAGTTTAACTTTGAGATTCATGTACAAGGTGGTTTTTAATTTGATAGGATTGGAAAAGGGGAAGGTGGTTTGCTGAGGGGTGGGACCCAGCGAGCCTGCTCTGTTAGATGAATTGCTGTTAGAATGAATCGGCTGGCTACAGCAATAGCTGGAAACCATAAAGGCTACAGGCTTTGAAGTCTCTTCAGCTTTGATGTCTTACTCTCAGTTAATCGTAAGATAGTATGGAAGAGGGAAAAAAAATAAGACTTTCCAATACCGTTCTTGGCGCCAATGTTCAGAAAATCCTAGTGCTAAAAGAAAGGCTAGTGTCTGTGAACTTTAATTAGCACGGTTCTGCTCTTTATTTTAAAGAAGTTTTAAATTATTGATATGATAATTAAAACTATCTATGAGGGCAAAGCGCATCGATATGAAAAAACATTCTTAAATCTATTGGAATATGTGAATCAATTAGGACATATATGTCAATGGTAATTTTGGGTTTTTGCTATGTTTTTTTTTCTCTTTGGGTCACACCCGGTGATGCACAGGGGTTACTCCTGGCTCTGTACTCAGGAATTATTCCTGGTGGTGCTCAGGGGACCATATGGGATGCTGGGAATTGAACCCGGGTCGACCTCGTGCAAGGCAAACGCCCTACCTGCTGTGCTCCAGCCCCTAGGTTTTTGCTATCTTAAGTATTATTTTGATGTAGTTTATGCACACACACACACACACACACACACACACACACACACACACACACACAAAGAAACACACAGAGATCCCAACCTTGAGGAACTCACCAGCTGAGAACGAAGAACCTGTGTCTGGAAGGAGTCTTAGAAACTATCAAGTCCAAGTTTGAAGTTTACAACAGTTAGCTTGTTTGGAAACAAAAGACAAAATTGTCAAACACACAAACACACACACACGCACACGCATGCATGCACACATGCACACACACAGTTAAACAAATGATGACCAGTAGATAGCATGTAGAAATGAAGGAATAAGAGTATCTTGTGAATTCTTGGACAGAAGAAAATTTTGGACATTTTTTGCTTAAGCAGTATGCTGTTTCCTTAATAACAGTCATTTTGTTAAAAGTTCTTTTGCCATACGTTCAAGTTATCAGTATCACTAAATTATCAGTATCTAATACTATTGCAACATCAACTTTTTTCTATTTGTCTCATCTAGGAGTAATACTTTTCATTAAATGGGTTTCATTTTCTTATAATCATATTAGAAAAAACAAATTCTATAACTGAACCAACAGTGGTAAGAAACACTGATAATAAGGACTCAGTGAAGATTTTATTTTAATTTTCTGAAAGCAGGTAAATTAAAACTTTGATTTTAAAATCTGTACTTTAGGGGCTGGAGAGATAGCACAGCGGGTAGGGCGTTTGCCTTGCACGCGGCCGACCCGGGTTCAAATCCCAGCATCCCATATGGTCCCCTGAGCACGGCCAGGGGTAATTCCTGAGTGCAGAGCCAGGAGTAACCCCTGTGCATCGCCAGGTGTGACCTAAAAAGAAAAAAAAAATAAAATCTGTACTTTATTTAACAGTGCTTATACATCTAGTGGTCTTGAATAACTTTATTCAAATTGTTTTTCTTTTGGACAGTGAGGTTGGTTCTTCTTATCTCACATAAAATTGTGATGATTCAGTGTCCCTCAATGCTAATGAATAATCTATAGCCCAACAACTCTGATCTATACAATAGTAATGATAGTCTGAGACCAAAGAAGTGACATACAAAGTTTAAAGGGAAAACCTTTGGATTTTTAACAGTGCTGTCTTGCTTTAGAAGAAAACAAACTGAACAAAAAACAAAAACAAACCAACAACCATTGTAGCTTTTCAAGGTAGAAAGAAAGCAGAAACAATCGTACAGGCATGACTTTAATGGGAAACGGGAAAAAAGAATTATTAAAGTTCTTTGGTGTTCCTCTTATTTATGTGTTGCTATCACATAATGAGATGAGGAAGAATCCAAAAAGGGATATTAGAAGAGAGGGGTTAAAGAGATCTCAGAAAAACAAAAGATTTTCTGTTAAATTCTTATTCTTTAAGGGCATTATAGTTGACAGTAAACATAAACAAAAGTCACTGGTGGGCAATTACATTTGAAGAAGTGGCCCATTAAAAGGGGAATATTCAGTATGTATTAAAATCAGTTCACAATGTCTGATTTAATAGTTATGGTTTATTATAACACATGTTAAATGGTCTCAACAAATCATATTCTGTAGTGTAGTAGCAAAATGTCAATTTCAATGTAGTCTAAGGATGCCAGGGTAAGAATATTAAGGCAAATTAATCTATAATCCTTCATCAACAATAAAAGGTTTAAACTTTAGCCATTCATAACAGAACTTTAAAATGAGTTCACCATTTCCAAAGCCATCTTTTTAGACAGGAAAGAAAAACTTGGCATGTGACCAATCAATTATGAGAGAGCAACACCTTCGGGTTAGAGGGCATGAATGACTTCAACAAATCTCACTTGCTGGGGCAACAGATTAAGCCCACAGATAGGATGCCCTACAACCCTAACTTGTTAATACCTTTAAATTCTTAAGAATGACCTCTCATCTGCTCTTTCATAATAGTTGTTAGTTACACTAATTACAGCTTAACTGGCATTGCTGGTAGCAAATTTTTCCTCAAAAGACACATAGCAAAAGTTATCTCTAATAGCCTCAAATAATTTCAGCCAAATTTTGTTGTGCACATTGGGGATACTTTCTTCTAGTTTTCAATGGTCTTTTATAGACATCAAAGGAAAGATACTAAAAGCAATGTGTGTTAGTGGATTCTATAAAGCATTTCATATAGGAAGCTATAAAATAAGAACAGCAACTTCTCCTAGGACTTCAATTTTAGAATAGTTTCAAACAGGTTAATTTATTTTTATATTTTCAACATGGAGGGGTGGATGATTTCCATTATAAGAAGCTAATTATACCTTAACTATTCTAATAAAGAAAATACTTGGCCCATGATATCCCCTCAAAATTTCTCGTTTTCAAAATAATACTGAATTTTTATTATGATTTTTTAGAATAAATTTAAGTTCAATATTTATACTCATGTCAACCTAACATTATAAGGAATTGAGTATATATTACAAAGTCCATTTAAAAAGATTCAAATATCATCTATGAAGTTGCAATAAACTAATCTGTGACATTAATCTTTAAATCAGGTACTAAAGAAAAAAAAACTCAGAGATTTAAACCAAGAGAGCCATCACGGAATTATCAAGATCAAAATAATTTTACACACAAAATATAGGCTTTTTAATATAATGTTTTTGCTATGAATGAAACATAAAATTACTTGAAAATCTGTAAAGAATGGTGAAAATGATGGCTCAATGGTATTGTTACTTTAAGGGCGTTTCACGTTAGAATTGCAGTAACAGTTTTAATATAAAAAAGAGACAAAAGTGAATGTTATTAACGTTGTAAGAAGAAATTTGCTTTATTTATCTATTTTTGGTTTGGGGGCCACACTTGACAGTGCTAAGGGCTTATTCCTGGATCTGCACTCCAGTTAGAGTTTAGGGACCCTTTGAGGGGCCAGTGATTCAACTGGATTAGTACTTGCAAGACAAGAGCCCTACCTGCTGTACTATCTCTCCAACCCCAAAGAAATTTGTTCTACTAAAGGGAATCTTTAACCCTATCTAGTGTTCTTAAAAGATTTTACCCAATAGCTATCATATTTAAATAAAATTCTTTGGGCGACAGTATCTTTTTTAAATATTTATTTGTATTTATTAGTGAATCACCGTGAGGTACAGTTACACACTTACAAACTTCCATGCTTGCATTTCAGTCATACAATGATCAAGTATCCAGCCCTCTACCAGTGCCCATTTTCTACCACCAATGGTCCCAGCATCCCTCCCACCACCACCCCCACTCCGTCCCTCCCCAGCTCTGCCTCTGTGGCAGGGATTCCCTTTTGCGCTCTCTCTCTCTCTCTCTCTCTCTCTCTCTCTCTCTCTCTCTCTCTCTCTCTCTCTCTCTCTCCTTTCGGGTATTGTGGTTTGCAATAGAGGTATTAAATGGTCATCATGTTTGGTCTATAGTCTACTTTCAGCGTGTGTCCCCCATCCCGAGCAGATCCTCCTAGCACCCTTTACTTGGTGATCACTTCTCTATCTGAACTGCCTTCTCCCCCAGCATGTAAGGCGGGCTTCTAAACTGTGGAGTAATCCTCCTGGTACTTATCTCTACTATTCTTGGGTGTTAGTCTGGGTGACAATATCTTTAACAGATAATTTACAGAATGATGTTTCATCAAGCCGAAAATATCGCTGATTTTAAGATTCAGCATTTCATCATGCACCACTTAGAAAAAAAATATTGCTAATTAGGCTATTATGTAATGCTATCCTATCACAATGATTGTAAGATATAGTTGAACTTGAGCTAGTTAAAACTGCATCTAGCAATCAATGAAATATAATATTTTAGGCTACATTGACTTCTCTATCAATATACTTAATGAATAGGTTACTTCTGTGAGAGAAATCCAATTTTGAAATATAGATATGAGATGATACAAAGTATTTTTTCCTTTATGCAAAGCACCAAGTGACCACATACTCTCTGTCTTCTCTTGAGAGACAAGGGTGAGTGACAGGGATATATTAATATCTTCAGTGTGCTTGGCTAATTTATTGATTCAATAATATCTTCGCCACATTTTTTCTGTCAAGGATTGAAAGCAGTGACAAACAATCACATCCAGTTAAGAAATCAGGTAAACAATAAAGGAAAATCAGAGCTAGTGAATGAAACAAAAGACAAACATTACTATTCTATTAAATACAAATGCTAATAACAAAATAGGCTTTAGAATCTCATTTTTTAACTGAAGCTGCCAGTTCATTATTAATATGAAGAACTAGGGAGTTTACTCTATGTATGTTCATACATTAAAAGTGGTCTATGATACGAACACTATTAAGCTATCTTACTAGGTACTGCATGCAGGCCTCAGGCTCCAGGCAATAATCAGTGATCACAGCAAAAATGCCCCAGGGCACTGTGTGAGCATTTATTTGTGTTGTTTGTTCTGGTGTCTCACCCAATGGCAACTCGGGAGTCATCCCTGGCATGGCTGGGTATCATGTAGTGCAGGCATAGAACCCAGGCCTCCTGCAGGATGAGCTCCAGCACTTTGTGCTATTTCTCCAGCTGGAGAATTTTCTGGAAAAATTCATTTTCCAGAATGAGTTTTCATATTGCTTAAACAATAACAAGTAAACCACTTTAAGAACTGACTGGAAAATGTCATCTGGCATTATGATTCATCAGAGCTATATTCCACTGTAAGTTGAGTTACAAGAACTAAAATAAAAATATCTTGATGATCTAAGAATAATTATTTATCGTCCACGTTTTTAATATAATTATTCAATTACAAGCTGGTTAATGTTTAGAAACCTTAAATGATCAGGCTGCCTTCTGCTTGTCTGCGGTGATAGGGGTCTGAGAAAGCAACTGCTCAATAAAAAGCACCAAATGTGAAGCTGTGACCTTAAGCAAATCTCTCAAAATTATTCACTTAACAGCTATTCTATTAAACATTAGGGATTTTTTTTCAGAAGTGACATAAATTCATAAAAAACAGACCTAAAACGTAAGGTCCTAATAGATTTTTGGTCTATTTTTAAAACAAAATTTTCTACTGAAGCAACTTATGCTAAAAAGTGTTACTCGGTACTGAAAGAAAAAGCAATGGTATCAAGAATCATTCATCTACCGATGGCTCTGGACACAGGTGAGTTTGCATGATGAGGAAAAAATTAATATCTTCAAATTCTAAACCTATTAGAGACTCACTTCAGAAAGTTTGTGAGGATAACTACATCTTTTAAAACATTTCTATCTTTATAGCTGGAGGCAACACTGGAGCTAATAATAACTAATGTCAGCAGGATTTTCATGTTATAAAAACAATATTAAGCATTGTTTTTTATGCCTTGCTAAATACTTTTCAGTAACTCTTGTTCTTTTTATTTTCTCAGAATTACTTTGTATTTTCATAACATGAGAAAGAATGAAGGCCACTCTCCACATGTTCAGAGGAGCCCCACGCATGAAGGAACCGGCAGAGGAACCCAGGTGTGCGAGACCCGGGGCTGAGATCTACAAGCCTGCTCAGATTGGGACTGGGCCTTGTCCACACACACCCCCTATTTTCCAGTAGTTTAGCAGCCACCCCCACAAATTGCCCCGGGTGCTGTGTAATCCCACCAACGGCCAATATCCTGAGACTATATGACCAAGCTCCCGGAAGCTTTGCAGCCGCACGACTTCTAATAGCCTTGTTCTCCCTTGTAGAGAACCTGATACGCTACCAAGAGTCTATTGCCCATATGGGAGAGCCTTACAAGCTCCCCATGGCGTATTCATATCCCTAATACAGTAACAGATATATACATACCTCTCGGAGAGCCTGGCAAGCTACCGAGAGTAATCCACCCACATGGCAGAGCCTGGCAAGCTACCTGTGGCGTATTCGGTATGCCAAAACAGTAAAAATAGGTCTCATTCCCCTAACCCTGAAAGAGCTTCCAATTGTTGGGAAAGATGAGTAAGGAGAGGCTGCTAAAATCTCAGGGCTGAGTGTAATAGAGACGTTACTGGTGCCCGCTTGAGTAAATCGATGAACAGGATGACAGTGAGAAAGAACACTGTCACTGTCTCTGTCATCCCATTGTTCACGATTTGCTTGAGTGGGCACCAGTAATGTCTTCACTGTGAGACTTGTTACCTTTTTTGGCATATTGAATACGCCACAGGTAGCCTGCCAGGCTCTGCCGTGAGGGTGGGATACTCTCGGTAGCTTGCTGTACTCTCCGAGAGGGATGGAGGAATCAAACCTGGGTCAGCTGTGTGCAAGGCAAATGCCCTACCTGCTGTGCTATTGCTCCAGCTCAAGAGAAAAAACACAGATGCATTAATTTTTTACAATTTTAAGCCAGTAGTTTGGTAAGTAAAGTGACAATGCTGCCTCCACTAACACATTCGGTGTTCTTATGCATGTTAACTGTGAGTAGAAAAAGCATGGCTACATGACTATGTTCTGTGACACGGAATTTATAATTAAAAATTTTTTTTTTTTACTAAACAAAGGCAACTAGACTGTTACTTAAGGCATTTCCTATGGTGTACTGATTTCTCAATTACCAAAGTTTTTTTGTTGGTTTATTTGTTTTTGTTTTGGTGTCACAATGGCTGTTCTCAGAACGTGCTCCTGGCTCTGCCCTCAGGGATGACATGTGGAGAGACCCAGTAGGCCATGTGTGGTGCTGGAGATCAAGCTCAGGTGGGTAGCAGGTAAGCTATCTACCCACTGTTCTTTTTCTCTGCTAAGCTACGCTATCCATTGTTCTATCTTTCTGGCCACCAATTAGCAAAGTCTTTCTCTGTTACTCTATGATTTTGTAAGAAATTTGGGTAAAATTTTTAATCAAAATCCTGGTGGAAACAATTGATTCTTGAGAATATGCCACTGGATCTAGAAACTATTACTTTCTTTGGCTTTTACTCAATAATAAAGCCCAAACAAATATCAGGAAGCATTTTGCCAGTGCTAAATTATTTTAGCTCCTGAAAGAAAGTCTTTTTCTTTTTTAAAAAATTTTTATTGAATCACCGTGGGATAGTTACAAGTTTTCATGTTTGGGTTACAACCACACAACGATCATACACCCATCCCTCCACTAGTGCACATTCCCCACCAACAATATCCCTGGTATACCCCGCCTTTCCCCCCCTGCCCCCCCCTTCCCGCCTCCATGGCAGACAATATTCCCCATACTCTCTCTTTACTTTTGGGCATCATGGCTTGCAACACAGACACTGAGAGGTCATCATGTTTGGTCCATTATCTACATTCGGCATGCATCTCCCATCTCAACTGATTCCTCCAGCCATCATTTTCTTAGTGATCCCTTCTCTATTCCATCTGCCTTTCCCCCTCCGCTCATGAAGCAGTCACCTGGAAGAAAGTCTTAAGAACCTTAGATCTAAACATTAATACTTAAGCGATTAATAAGTCAATATTGGAATTATTCACATAAAGTATGTTTTTGTTTCTTAACTGGCAATATCATTATCAAAAATGCTGTAATTAACAATTGTTTGCTCAGTGCCTTCTTCAAAGATTATATATTAATCTCTCATGTTTAGAAAATACCTTTCTTAATATATTTGGAATGATTCATTTACTCAGGCTTATAAACTAAGAACTGTAACTCTTACTCTTGCTGTTAGGGTTTTAACCACTACTTTAAACTCTTAATTGCAGAATCTAACCATATCTGAGATTTTCAGTCAAAATAAGTTTACTTAATCCCCCCCCTCTGACTTTTGGTCATTATTTGCTTTCCTCAAAATTTTTCTCCATTTAACAACTCTTAGTTATTTTTCAGATCCTTAGTTCAAGCTGTCAAATGCCTGCTTTTTCTCTGCCCCCCTCCACTTTCCCACCTTTTAAAAAAAGTTTCTGGGCAACATCTGAAGATGCTCAGGGGTTACTCCTGGCTCTGCACTCAGGAATCTCTCCTGGTAGTAAGTGCTTGGGGGGCCATATGGGATGCCAGGGATTGAATCCAGGTCAGTCTCATGCAAGGCAAGCTCCTTCCCACCTGCTATTTCTCTGACCCTCCATTAACTTCTACTATCCCCAGGTATCCTTGAGTTACATGGTTTCTCTGTTCTTTTACCCATTCTTCTAATACAGACCAATTAGTGAGGAAAACCTTTTTTTAGATCTTTTTTTTTTTTTTTCTACATCTGTCTTCTGTCTTGTTTAATTTGGAATCTTTTCTGGCTAGTTCTTAATACTGTTTAGTGGACACCCAATCACTAAAGTGTAGAGGCATCATGCTAATGTTGATATAAAAACGTAGAAGCTAGTGGAATAACTTGCTTGGCTTGGAGCTACAGCAAGATGAAGATGACCAGATATTTTGGATAATATATTTATGCACTGGAGTGATAGCACAGCGGGTAGGGCATTTGCCTTGCATGCGTACAACCCAGGTTGGGGGGGGGGTCGATTCCTTCGTCCCTCTCGGAGAGCCCGGTAAGCTACCAGGAGTATCCAAGAGTATCCCACTCGCACGGCAGAGCCTGGCAAGCTACCCGTGGCATATTCGACATGCCAAAACCAGTAACAACAAGTCTCACAATGGAGACGTTACTGGTGCCCGCTTGAGCAAATCGATGAACAACAAGACAACAGTGTGACAGTGCGGTATTTATGCAAAGCCTAGATACTGCATAATATATTCAAAATGAGTGTTAGTACATATAGTGTACATTTCTGTAACAGTGAGAAACCAAGTAAGTTTAAGTCATCTATTTATGCTTCTAACATGCCATATTTACAAGAATATTAGCAGCATAAAATGTGTGCAGTCAGATAATATAATTACATTTATGTATATATTTGTGAGTAGGACAGGTGTTTTATGGTGAGTCTTAGAATGCATATGGTGTTATGTATACATACCAAAGATTTATAAGTTGTTCCACTGAATAAATGGAATCATCATTATACTCATTAAAACAATGATATAAAATCTATATTTGCTTTTTAGTAGTAGGTGATATTTCATTTATATGTGGTTTTATTTCAACTGTAGTATCACAGGATCAACTGTGAGAAAATATTTAAATCTCACAAAATCAAGCACCTTCTGTTTCTAAACTGTTCACATGGTGTATATATGTGCACAGAGAATGTTCACGAAATAAATTGTTTACTGACTAATGCAAGAAAATCAGTTTAAAAATAAAAATGATATTGATTTTTTATGGAGTGTGCCATTTGTAGAAACTCAGATAAAAAGGATAAAGATTCTTTCACTTTTCATTGAAAAGCACAACATTTTTGTTAATATTTTACTTAAAATTTCTTTGCCCAGAAGACAAAAATGTATGACCTCGATCAACAACTTTAACGATATGATGCAGGAGCAGCAAAACATTCTTTTCTATCTATGGCGGTGGTGATTGCCTTTTCAGGAAAGAAAAGAAAAACACAATAAATCCCCTTCTGGTAAGCCTCTTCCCACGTCTTTTCTTTAGTTTAAACATCAGAGGCAATACATATTTAGCAAGCAGACTGGCGCTATACGAATGTTAAAAATGAAGTAGTCATTTATATTTACATGCATTTATTAATGACGTTATTTACAGAAGGAATGATTTACACTTCTGATACCGAGAAAACTGACTCAGTGTCTACTTAAGTTTAGAAATATTCTTAAAACTAAGAAAACAATCAGTATCCAAACACTGTGTCTCCACTCTGCTTTACATAAGTCTAGCATAATCACAGCAAATTAAAGGCGAGTCACTTGACTGTCCTGTCACATTAGCTTGATGAAATTTGTAGCTGACAATGCATAGCAGGAAGTAACAGGGGTTTCTCAATGGGCTTGCATGTCAATTGTTCTGGAGAAAGAATCATATTGTTATGAAAGTATCTAAAATTTTCTTTCTAAGATAATGTCTCTTAATTTCACTGATAAGCTCCCACTTGTTCTGTTCCCAAAATGGACAGAAATAAATAGCATCTTTAATTCTTCAAGGGAAGAAATGCTATTTTTCTTGAGATTTTCCTGAGGGAATCCTGGAGTTGTATCTTTGTAACTGGCTGAGAGATCTGTGCAGAAGGGGGACCTTTAACTTGATACTGAATGCCGGTTCTTTTTTTGAATACCACTTCTATGTAATTCCTTTGTAGGATAAAACCAAGTCTCTTTCCTTTTCTACCCATCTCTGCCCTTACACAGCTACACTGTCCCTAGATAAGAAGCTGTAGGTGTGGGGACAGAACGATAGTACAGCGGGTAGGATGCCTGCCATGCATGTGGCCAACCCAGGCCAAATCTCTGGCATCTCATGTGGTCCCTCGAGCACCACTGGGAATAATTCCTGAGTGCACTGGGAATAATTCCTGAGTGCAAAGTCAGGAATAACTACTGAACATCACATCGCCAGGTGTGAGCCCCCACATAACAACTAACCAAACAAAACCAGAACCAGAAGTTGTAGATGTTATGAGTTAAACCGTGTTACCCCGTTACCCCCAAATTTAAATACTGAAGTCATAATGCCTAGTCCCACAGAATATGGGCCCAACCCACCACAACTGGAAATCTTATGAAAGGTGAGTTTGGGATTATCAAAGAAAACACAGAGAGAGTGATATATCTATAGATATAGGCATATCTATATCTATATCTATATCTATATCTATATCTAGAGAGGGGCACAGTGGAAACATAATGGGAAAATTTTTATTCAGTACCCTCTGTACAGAAAGGGAGTCTTTGGAGTTTTTTTCCATAGAATCAAATTTTATTCTTTCATCAACTCTGTGGATTGCTAGACTCATTTTACAGATGAGAAACTAAAGCTAAAATAATTAGCTAGTTCAAAGCACCCCAGATATGTCTAGATGTGAAACCAGAAATGAGTGTCTACCAAACAATGCCAAGGCTGTAGGACCTTATGTCCTCCCTGGTTTCCACCTCTTCAGAATATCTGTTAACAACAAAAATTGTTAAAGGAAGGCCAAAAATCTCAATGTACTTGAATGGTACCCAACAGTATTCATTACAAGGTGTAATTACACTTTTACTTGTTCACTGTGGATGCCTTGCCATTTTTCAGCTCCTCGAGGGATCAGAATGAACCTGGTTTAGGTCACACTGCATTTCAGCACCTAAAGTACACTTGAACTACCCAATAGTGAGGGTGGTCAATTAGTATCTGTTGAATGAATATAGCACTGTCTTCCCATTGTTCATCGATTTGCTCGAGTGGGCACCAGTAATGTCTCCATTGTGAGACTTGTTGTTACTATTTTTGGCATATCGAATACGCCACAGGGAGCTTGCCAGGCTCTGCCATGTGGGTGGGATATTCTTTTTTTTTTATAATTTATTTATTTTTAATTAGAGAATCACCGTGAGGGTACAGTTACAGATTTATACACTTTTGTGCTTATACTTCCCTCATACAAAGTTCGGGAACCCATCCCTTCACCAGTGCCCATTCTCCACCACCCATAAACCCGGCGTCCCTCCCACCCTCCCCACTCCCATCTCCCCCCCACCCCACCCTGCCACTGTGGCAGGGCATTCCCTTCTGTTCTCTCTCTCTAATTAGCTGTTGTGGTTTGCAATAAAGGTGTTGAGTGGCCGCTGTGCTCAGTCTCTAGCCCTCATTCAGCCCGCAACTCCCTTCCCTCACATGGCCTTCAACTACAATGTAGTTGGTGATCGCTTCTCTGAGTTGCCCTTTCCCCGGAACATGAGGCCAGCCGAGAAGCCATGGGGTCAACCTCCTGGTACTTATTTCTACAGTTCTTGGGTATTAGTCTCCCACTCTGATATTCTATATACCATAGATGAGTGCAGTCTTTCTATGTCTGTCTCTCTCTTTCTGACTCATTTCACTCAGCATGAAACTTTTCATGCCCATCCACTTAACTACAAAATTCTTGACTTCCTTTTTTCTAACAGCTGCATAGTATTCCATTGTATAGATATACCAAAGTTTCCTCAACCAGTCATCCGTTTTGGGGCATTCGGGTTTTTTCCAAATTCTGGCTATTGTAAACAGTGCTGCGATGAACATACATGTGCAGATGTTGTTTCGATTGTACTTTTTTGCCTCTCTGGGATATATTCCCAGCAGTGGTATTGCTGGGTCAAATGGGAGCTCAACCTCTAGTTTTCTGAGAATTGTCCATACTGTTTTCCAAAAGGGCTGAACTAGCCGGCATTCCCACCAGCAGTGTAGAAGGGTCCCTTTCTCCTGGGTGGGATATTCTTGGTAGCTTGCTGGGCTCTCTGAGAGAAATGGATTGGAGTTAACTTAAAATTGAATGATTAATTTTATAAGCTGAATTACTTCACAAAATGCACATGTGGAAGTGTGATCTCTGTATTCCAGAAAGAGATCTTATTCGGAGACAGAATCTTTACAGAGATATTAAGTTAAAACGAGGAATTTAGGGAAGGTCCTAAGTCAACAACATGCATTCTTATAAGACGAAAGCATTTTTCCACATGGACCATATTTGTGTAGAGGAAAGACAATGTGACGACACAGAGAGAAGACGGCCAACTATATAAGCCAAGGAGAATAATCCAGAAAAAGAGCCTTGCCTCTGGGCTCTTGGAAGGAACTGCTTCTTTGACATTTAGATCTCCGTCTCTCTGTAGCCTATTGTGTGCTGTGTCATAACACTCCCAGCAAACTACTGCATGGTATAAAATAATCTTGTGGGAAATCTGTCCCCCTAACAAAAAACCCCAAGGATTGGATATGCCCCTCGGTAAGAAATTTTAGGTACTAGAATGCAAAGGGTTTGTAAAAATGCACCCTGGAAAGAATAATATAGCATGAAAGAATAGAACAGAAAACAAATGTCTGCAGCTGCAAAAAAAAAAAAAAAGTCAGTTAAGTATAGAATGAGACCGTAGATGTAGGGACTACATGGGAAAAAATAGAATAGGAAATTGCTCCTACTTTACACGAGACTTTGCAGGGTCTCTGCTGATTATCTGGGGAAAAATACCTCAGCCTCTGGCTTCCAGCGCCTAGCAAATGTTGATGTGTTTACCAACTGTCCTTACAGTCTCTAAAAAGATGGGCCAGCCTCTGGGAGACTGGGGGAGTAGCAGTGATACTGTATTGACTAAATGGCCTGTGAGGCCACTGGGCGACACAGGCAACCCTGAAGCTGGGCCAGTTCATGTGTGTTTGTCTGTCTCCTTATGTATTTGTCTGTCTGATTCTATGTGGCTAAATTCTGTCAGATGGAGGTGGAAGGTGCCAATCTAACTGGCTTTAGACAAAATCTCTCTCAATGAAAGATAGTATATGGTGTTGTAGCGATAGTATAGCAAGTGAGGTACTCTCCTTGCACACAGATGACTCAGATTCAATCCCAACTCTCATGTGGTCCCTGAGCACTGTCAGAAATGATCCCTGAGCACAAAAGTAAATCATGAGCACACACAGGTGTGGACTCCAAACAACAGCAATAACAAGATAGTGTATGCTAAGATCTGCCTGCGATTAATTAAAAATATTACAAAGTGTAGAGCTGTGGAATTCCAGGGGCATCAGCATTCGTCTTAAGAAAATTAATTAACTCAACCACCCATATGCATTTGCCCTCATCACTGCACCAATTCCTAAAAGAAGGTCTTCATTACACATCCTAGGAGGAAGCAATGGACCAATTATTAAGCCATATAGTTAAATCCCTTGGAGAACAAGACCTGGCATAAATGGTGGTGCCGTTTTAGAAAAGAATATTGAATTTAAAATGCAGTGAATTCTCAAGAAGCCCTCACTTTTCCCTCTTCCAACCACAGTCGTTGGCAGGCAGGCAGTAGAAGAGTCACTCACAGTCAGTAAAGCTGGTTTGTATTTCGTCATTTTGCTGGAAGCTGGGCATAGAAAGCAGAGGAAGTTCAATCTCAATGCCAAAATCACTAATTTTGACTTTCACAAGATTCACAGCAAGGTTTTTTAGCCAAAAAGTGAGGCGGCAGAGGAGAAGGCCAAGAGACCTAACAGCTGCATTGTTTTCTGGAGATAGCCACCTTGGCTGTGCCATGCAGTCTCTCCAGAAGCTGCTTGCAATGTTTCTGGTCCTGGGGGAAGTAATGATAAAGCTAATCCTCCTTCTGAGAAATTTACTGGGTACCAGGGTGGGTTCTCTTCATGACAGTTCCTCTTCGAATAGCTGGAGTTAGAATTCCAGGCACTGGCCTTGCATTCAAAGCTAGAAATCTATGGAGCTCATTTGTATTCATTTGCTCTCTTCAAAAATGACAAGCAGAGAGGATTCCACTGTGATAAAACCAGGATTTTGCTATTTTTAAATGCCTTTTAAAATGGAAAAATAAACATTCAGAAACATGAAAATGATTTGGGCTTATATTATATTCTAAATATGGGTTAACTCTGCTGAGGTATATAAACACTCTAATTGTAATTGTAAATTACCATGTTGTGCGGGAAAACAGACATATGGCAGGTGTCCCCACTCACTGAGCCACACTACAGCGCTTTAACACTAATGGGCATCTGATTGAAAAAAAAACCACACAAACCCTAATTTTTAGGAATGGCTTTCTAAATGATAGATCCCAATACTCCTCTGTTTAGATAATTGCCTTTCTTTTAGAAATGAAAAATCTGGCTCAAAAAAAAAAAAACCACCCAGATTTATTCTTCTCAAATATTGCTTTAGGAGAAATTACCATTTTAAAGACAAAGAAGCTGGAAAAATATTTTTAAATCTGCTCACTGTTCTTTTAAGAAAATATTGATTGAGCAAATTGTTACTAGAGTTACAAAACTGTTAATGATGGTTTCTCCGTACATAATGCCAGCACAACTTCCATCACTAGGACACTTTCCCTAACACCAGGTTCCAAAGAACTTCCCTTTCACCCACACACTGGCCCCTGCAAACTCAGTTCTATGAATCAACTGCTCTGTTCTGCTGCCTTTGGCCCTGTGCTGCCACTTTGCTGTGTAGCTTCAAGTCCCACATATGAGGGAAGTCATTCTGTATCTCTCCCTTTCCTTCTGACTTCACTGTTGCTTAGGTTTCTTAAATTTTTCTTTTATAAATATTTCTTGAACATTTTCAATTGTATAGAGTACATAGGACAACTACAAACCCCAGAAAAATACCTTTTAATTACTACATAAATATACACTTTTCTTAAATAAAAACAATACTATAAAGTTTAATGAACTACACTGCCTCATTCAACAATCTACTATCAACTCTCTATTTATTAAATGTAGTTATATGACAACTTTTATATTGATGGTGTTCCTTTTCACTTAGCTCTTTGCTGAATATTAAAATTGTTTGTCTCTTTTTTTTAAAGCTGTTATTACTGCTACATTTTTTGTACATACAATTGTTAAAAAAAATCTTAATGGTGCTGAAGAGATAGTAGAGCAGATAGGGTGCTTGCCTTGCACATGGACATCCTGGGTTCGATTCCAGCATAGAATATGGTCCTCTGAGCTGGAGGGATCCATGAGCACAGAGCCAGGAGTAAGCTCTGAGCACTGCCGGGTGTGACCCCAAAACCAAAAGTCAACCAAACAACCAACTGATTTTTTTATTCTTAAAAATTGAAACAATGAGCCAAGGAAAGCATGCTTCAAGAACTCTCCAACTGAATTATGTAATAGCCTTTCTTAAGGAGTGCAGCAAATTCCTCTTGAATGAACGAAATAGCCAGATACCTGTATTCTGTAATTTTGTTCATCACTGTCACCATATTTTCTTTTTTTCTTTTTGAGGCTGTGAAGCAAACCCATAGCTGTATACACGAGAAGCATGCAGCCTATCACTGAGCCTGCACAGTTTCAATTACTGTAGTATAAGCAGCTAGCAGAGCAAAGCCACCCTAACTCTTTATCCTTGTAATATCCTTTTAATCTATATTTCACTCTTTCAGTTGAAGATCATTTTCTCAAGTAACACATTCTACTATGACTTTATTGGAATGGCACTGCAATTTTCACTTAAAAAACATATTCTACATTGATAATACAATCCTCCCCACCCCCTAAAAACTTTACCATGAATATATTCTGCCAAAGAAATGCTATTGCGTAGTAAGCAATGACTATTTTTAGAAAAAAGTCATAAACAAAAGTAGCTTCTCTAAAAAATATTGCCTCTGATTAGTTTTAGTATAATAAAGATATAGAGCATATCTATTTAAAAATATAAATTACTGAAAAAAGATGCAAATTTAAGAGCTAGGTAACTTTTGAAATAAAGAAAACTATACCAACACTTTGTTTCTTGATTATATAAAAACTGAGAAAAAAGAGAAAGTTTTCAATGATAGAAATCTAAAGTACCAAAGATTGATAAAAGTGTAAGAACAAAAAAGGCAATAACTAATATAGTATTTGGTCAGAGTTTGAAAGACTCATGTAAAAAGTGATTCAAGTCTTTATACTATGCTGAGCTGGAGTTATCCAGAAAACACGAATTCAAAGAAGAGTAGGAATTGTCTATTAGACTGGCATGTCAAAGGAAAAACTCTTGAAAGTAAAGTGGTCAAAAAGAAAGTGTTTTTAAAATTGGGAAATGGTAGACCTACAAAGAGTTATGGAAACCTTTGAAAATGTTATAAAGGCTATTAACCATCTTTAAAGAAAATGCATATATGTACAAAAACTATTTTGCTTATAATGAAGAGGGTTCAGCATCTTCAGGTTAAGAATACCTGGCTTTTAAAGAAAATATCTGATAAACATTTTCAGAATGACAGTAAAGTTTTTACTCTGGGAGGGGTTGGAATTTGTTTTCAGCTGAGGCAAACGATAACCTGGCAATTATGAAACTGTTATTTGATATCTGCTGCTACTTCATTTAAAGTGTTCTTACTGCAGGTACTAGTGACGTCTTTATTAGTGAAATGATGTCCCTTACTTGATTCCTTCTGTTACTTGGTCTCTGTACATTTGACATGGTTAACCACTAACATCAGTCTAGGTTTTTTCCAAGAATTTAAGTGCAGTTCTGGAGGAATCTTATTAAAAGTTCATCTATCATTTAAAAATCTCTGAAAATATCAAGTCCTTGAGATATCAAGGTTTCTCCAAGGCTCAGCCTTTTCTCCATTCAAAGTCAAGAGGACCGGTAGTAGAAAATTTCATTTACCGTGATGTGAAGGGTGATTAGTGACACAGAGAAGTCCCCACTTAAGCAGAGGTGAGGCAGTTGTGAAGGTGCAGAGGCCTTGGGAAGCCCTGAACCCATCACATAAGTCTGAAAGAGTTGTTGGAGAATTTTAAAACCATGTGGCTCAGTCTCATTACGGCTTTTAGAAATGGAATGTTAAAGGCATAATCATAATTATCCATTCACTGTCTCTCTTATAAATATCTTCTAAGGCTTTCTAGGAAAAGGAAGGAACAGGGTTGGTGCTGGGTGATTTTAAGTTTCATGGACTAAGAATAAGTGATTATTACCTATTAAATCTATATACGCACTATACTGTATGTATCCTCAGTGACCTATCTTCAGACACTGACAAAAAGAAAAAGTATACATTTGTCATGCTACCTTCTTTGTAAGAGAAATTGGTCTCTTGAGGATGTTGTAAGGCTTGGAGACAAAGACCTAGTCACGAACTCATCTTTTCAGTTAGATGAGGTTGTGGCTTCACTGTCATTCAGTTTGGTTCAAGAACTATCCAAGGAGCTTAATATTTCTAAATACTAAAATGGAAAAATTGAGAATAGAGATAAAAATTTTTCTTGAGCAGTTATGTAAGATTTAGCATAAAAAGCTGTGACTGTTATGATGACCTCTCAGTTCTGTGTTGCAAGTCATAATGCCCAAAATGAGAGAGAGAGTATGGGGAATATTGTCTGCCATCGAGGCAGGGAGAGGGTGGGATGGGGGGGTATACCGGCGATATCGGTGGTGGGGAATGTGCACTGGTGGAGGGATGGGTGTTTGATCATTGTGTGATTGTAACCCAAACATGAAAGCTTGTAACTATCCCATGGTGATTCAATTGGAAAAAAAAAAAAGCTGTACTGCAAAAATGATGCTTCATCAAACTATTTTGGACAATGTCACAGGGATGTCAGAAGTTGTATGGTTCATTTGTACCTACTTTGTGGTCATCATAATTCCAAGGTGATTCTGTATTCTTGACTAAATGAACTGGAAACAATCTAATATTTATAAATAATCTCTATACATATATGTCATCAACTTGGAATAATAATAACTTTTAGCAAATGTCACATTTTTCTTTATATTTCATTTTAGGGATAAAAGAATATAAATGTGTATAAATATTTACTTTTGCTTTAGTTTTAGGGTTTTGGGACCACATCTGGCAGTAGCCAGGACGTACTTCCATCTCTGTACTTAGGGGTGACTCCTGGTATTTGTGGGACCATATGCAATGCCAGGAATTCAACCAGGGTTGGGTATGTGCAAGGTAAGTGCTTTGTCATCTGTTTCTGGTTTTTTGCTTTTTAATCTTCAAAGAACTGGTATAGCAACAGTTCATTCCTGAAAGCTGTGCTACATTTGACTTCTTGCTGGGAACATGGGAAGCTTGATTTAAAATTTGGTTTCATCAGCTAGTGGAAGGATTTCATCTTAGAAGTATACTGTGAGAATGAGAGTAATATGAAAAAAAAATGTCCCCTGTTTTGGGGACAGTGGTGATGACAGTATCAGTGAACAAATCAGTACTAGTGGTAGATATTATTGCCCTATGAAATGGTCATTGGATGACATATCTATCTCCCTTAATCACTTCTCAATTATTAAACCATTCAAAGAAAACTGATAAAATCCAGTACCCATTCATAGAAAAATATCCAAAAATATTCATTTATCTAGAACTGAAAGGAAATGTCCTCAACATACAGAGAACCCTTATATGTTATCAGTACCACCACAAGCATCATGACCACGATCATCATTGTTATTATATTATTCAGAGGTTGAATGTAAAAACCTTTCTTTTGAATTAGAAATAACACAAGGATATACTTGTCATTGTTAACATTTTTATATGACATAGTACTGGAAGTTTCCACCAGAACAATTAGACAAAAAGTGAAGAAAAAAGAAAGGAAGAAAGAAAGAAGGAAAGAAGGGCTACCCAAATTGGAAAGGAATAAGTAAAACTCTCCTTATCTGCAAATGACATGATCTTATATGATGAAAACCCGAACAATGCGCAGCAAAATGGTCATACTTAGTAAAAGATTTCAGTCAAGTCACAGGATATCACTTCAACACAGAAAAATGTACTGTATTCATAAACACTAGCAAAGAACCACTCAGGGTTCATTGCTAATAAAAGAAATAAAAGAACCTAATTTACAATAGTAACCCCCAAATAAAATGTCAAGGAATAAATTTATTCAAAAAGGTAAAGGCTTGGGCTAGAGCAATAGCACAGCGGGTAGGACATTTGTCTTGCACGTGGCTGACCTGGGTTCGATTCCCAGCATCCCATATGGTCCCCTGAGCACCAGCAGGGGTAATTCCTGAGTGCAGAGCCAGGAGTAACCCCTGTGCATTGGCGGGTGTGAGCCAAAAAAAAAAAAAAGTGAAGGCTTATACACCAAAATCAACACAGTATTGCTCAATAAAAAATAAAGAAGACATATTTAAATAAAAAGACATTCCGTATTCATGCATTATTTATTATTAAGATATTAATATTCCCCAAGTATATTTAAGATATTCTTTTGAATAATATCCTGATGATGCTTTTTTTTCTAGAATAGAAAAACCTATTCTAAAATTCATATGGATAGTTGGGGTCAAAGTGATAGTACAGTTGGTTAGGCATTTGCCTTGCACATGGCCGACCCAGATTTGATCCCTGGCATCCCATATGGCACCTGGAGCACTGCTAAGGGTAATTCCTGAGTGCAGAGCCAGAAGTAACCCTTGAGCATCATCGGGTGTGACCCAAAAAGCCAAAAATAAAAATTAATATGGAATTACAAGTACTGAAAATAAGAAAGTACTTAAAAAAATAAGAATTGTAGGACTCATGGTTTCCTGATTTCAACACTTATTACAATGTTACAGTAATAAGAAAAAGTTTACTTCTGCTATTATGATAAACATATACATCAAAGAATTGTGTTGAGAGCCTAGAATTAACCCTTAATTTATGGTCAGTTGTGTGCTTTTTATCCCCTTCACTATTGGGAACGTAACATGGGCCCTAACAATTCACACACTATAGTCGAGTTACTTTTGAGCAAGAACATTCTCTTCAAAAAATGGGGCTGGAAAACTATATATAATCAAATCTTTAAAAAAAATCTGAACTTGGGGCTGGAGCAATAGCACAGCGGGTAGGGCGTTTGCCTTGCAGGCGGCCGACCCAGGTTCGATTCCCAGCATCCCATATGGTCCCCTGAGCACCGCCAGGGGTGATTCCTGAGTGCATGAGCCAGGAGCAACCTCTGTGCATTGCCAGCTGTGACCCAAAAAGAAAAAAAACAATTCTGAACTCTTACCCAAGTACAAAAATATTCAAAATTTATTGAAAACTTAAATTTAAGAGTTAAAACCATATTGCAGGATATTAAGAATATGTAAAGGAAAGACAACCCAATTAAATATGAGCAAAGGACTTGAATAGACATTTTTATAAAGAAAACTGACATGACCAATGATCATATCAAAAATACTCAGTACCTAATAACCAAAGAAATAGTAGCCAAATATTCAATCGGGGCATTACTTCACATATACTAGAATGAATGTACTAATAAAATAATAAAAAACTCAGAAAATTGCAAGTGGAGAAACTGAACCCTGTACACTGCTAGTGGGAAAGTGAAATGGTAGAAAAATATGTAGTCACTTCCCTAAAAGCTAAATGTACAATAATCAAATGTCCTGGCTATTCTACTCCTAAGTATATGTTCAGGAAAATCATAAGCAGGGATTCAAACAGATAATTTTCTTCTAATTTTGTATTAATTCCCATGGAAGTATTATTCATAATAGCTAATGCATGAAAACAACACAAGTGTCATCTAGCAAATAAATTTTATAGGTTAGTCATAAAAAGGAATGAAATTTTGATACACGTCATATCATGGACAAACCCTGGTGAAATAAGCCAAACATAAAAGGATAAATATAAAATTCCAGTTGATTGAACTGTCTGAAACAGGTAAGTTTAGTGTAGATCAGAAGTTATTAGGGGTCAAAGGCAAGGGAATGGGTTATTACATGATTGAAAGTTTCTATTTGGACTGATGAAAATATTTTGGAAATGGACAATACTGATGGCTGTATAACACCATGAATATATTTAATAAAACTATTCACTAAAAATGAAAAATTATTTACTATATTCTTCCTCATGCCCACATACAGAAAGTTAAAGAAAATGTCATTTAGGGAACTAAATAGATGCCGTAACAATGCCTTTCTCATGCCAGAGTATGTTTAGACCCAGTCTTGGGGCCTGAAAATCGAGATGTAACTGCTACTGGCTCAAGAACCATTCTTCACCAGAAGAGAATCTCTTTTAATACTCTTCTAAAAGCTATTTGAAAAAGAACCATCAGAGAAGCCAGAAAAACTAGAAAATGACACTAAAAAATGTTGAAATTAGGATATAAAAAAGGTAGCAAATAGAACAAAAAATAGAATTAATAACATTTCCTTGAGAATATATATGAAGGGGAAAATCTAGAAGAAAGCAGCTAGTTGACAAGATTAGTTAGCAACAAAAAGATATAAATTCATATTATATAGTGATCAAACAGTAAATACTACATGCAGGTGTGTGATGGCAGATGTGAGAATATAAGGGATTAATGATTCCTGTTAAGTATGGAAGGACCAAAACCAAAGAATGTAGAAGTAGAAAACTGGAAAAGACCAATTTTAAAGAAGAAATTGGAAAAGTGATTTAAGATGTATTATCGTAAAACTCACCGGGGAATACTGAATCAACTCTCACAATACCAGAGCTTACTCCCCCGCCCCCCTCCCCCCAAATACATCAGGGCCGAAAAGAAAGTAAAGGAAATTCCCAGGAACTAAGCTTAAAAGAGCTGAAAACCAGAGCGTTTGGCTGGAGAGGAGGCCAGGTTCCAGCTGTCCAGTTTCTGATCTCAGGAACAATGGGGTTTCAAACACAACAGCCCTGGGAGCAGGCCAAACCCATGGACTGCAGGAAGCAGAGAGCAGAATGGACGCCCCCCCCCCCCTCCACTTTGGGTTAGGGCACTCTAAAGAAAAGGTACTCCTTTCTTCATATTTGTATATATATAATATGAAATTATATATGTAATGATTACATTAAAATTATATATATATTATGTACACCTTATTTTGAAAAGGGGGGGGAACAAATTCAAGAGCTTTCAGCTTAGGCTCCGTGTATTTCTTTCCACCCTGAACCCTCTCCTGCCCCCCCGAAAGGGGCAACTATTACCTTTTGTAATAGGTTAATATTGGACTTCGGACTTTGTATGCATGTTATACAAAGTTCTACCTGTTTGGTAAAAATGGTACATTTAAATGGTTTTCCAGACTTCGGTATTTTCATTCAATAGAGCGTTTACAAGAAAAAAACAACACCCTAAACCTTAGGTTTTGTGATAATCACAACGAATAACAGACATAACTAACTTTTAATTTCCAAAAAAGATAAACAAAGTGTTCAAAACCATCTCTGTGTTATAAGGTACCTTAAATGCAATGCAAGGTGAAAACAAACTAAATACATAAAGCAGAAATAAAGGTCAACTCCCCTTCCCAAATTTTATAACTCCCCCCTCCCCCCACACACACTCTTAAGCTTGAATGGCGAACTGAATGCTAAATGCCCCAAACACCACCAGTGCGCTCCTCTCCAGCCTGGCCCTCCCCAGCTGGGGCAGTTCCCTTAACTTGAAAGTCTGGGGAGGCCCAGGGAGGGGGCCGGGGCGCCGGGATTTCCTCCCACAGGGAATGGGATGGAGGGGTACAAGGGTGTGAAAAAGGCTCCCCCGTAGGGGCAGGAGGCCAGGTGAAGCCCCGGGGCCAGGGGAAAGCAGACTGGGGCCCCTGGGAAAGGGAGCGCGGGCGCGCCCACGTCCGCGGGCGCGAAGCCGGCCTCGGCGGGCCAACTGCCCATGCGGCTGCGCCTGGAGAACCACACCCGGACCAAGTCCTTCTGCAGGCGCAGCTGCCCCGCGATGCTGCTGATCTGCTGCGGGGTGGGCCGCGGGCACTGCAGGAAGAGCTTCTCCAGGTTGTTCCCGATGCGTCTCTCCCGGCTGGCCCGTCTCTGCTTCCGAGCCTGCCGCAGGATCATCTCCATTCTGCACAAGCCTGGAAGGTTCTCGCTCTCCACCTCTTCCAGCCACATTTTCAGGAGCGGGCGCAGCTTCCACATGTTGGCGAGACTGAGCTGCTGGGCCTCGAAGCGGCAGATGGTGGTCTGGCTGAGCACCTTGCCGAAGAGCGCGCCCACGGCGAAGCCCACGTCGGCCTGCGAGTAGCCCAGGGTCATCCTCTTGAGCTTCAGCTCCCTGGCCAGCTGCTCCAGCTCCTTCTCGATGCTGCTGATGTCCTCGGGCGGCGCCAACTTGGGGAGGCACCGCACCACGATGCAGGGGCTGGGGAAGGCGCCGTCCGAGGGGCTCGGGAACCTGGCCCCCACCTCACCGACTCTGACCAGGGGGCCGCAAGGCCCCATCCGTCCCTGGAACTCGCACAGTGGAGGACCCGGGGGCATTCCCCACATCTCAGGAGCCCGGGGGAGCCCTGGCACGACCCCAGGTCGGCCCGTTGGCTTGCCAGGGCTTGTAGGGCCGCTCAACCAGAGCGGAGAGTCAACCCGCATCTGCACTGGGACCCCCGGCTCGCCCCCGCCACTGCTGGGCCCGGGGTGGAAGTCCGACGGCCCGCAGCTGGCCATCGGCTAGGACGGCACCCAGAGCAGGGAGTCTGGTAGGAACTGCTGACTCTCGAGGCGTCGAGGCGTCGGAACAGCCACCAGCCTCGCCCTCGAGCCCTGCCCCCCAGTGGGCGGAGATGGCAGTGCTGCCGGGAGAAACAGCCCCGAGCCCTGTGAGCAGGGTGGGGAGTGGTAATTCCCCCCTGGGCCCCTAAGCTGACGGTGTGGGACCCCTAAGCTGAACTTAGCTTCCAACTTCCTGAAAAGTGCAAGTCTTCCTCTTGGGGTTTGTGCTTCCAATCTGCCAGCGATCCCTTAGTCAATAACCCCACTCTCTCTCTACCAGAGGGGACTCCCGGCGTTTACTTTCAGCTCTTCAGTATTGCTAGTACCTAATCCCTTTCCGACACATTATCTGACACTCCTGACTTTACAAAGAGATTTTCAACACGAGTCTGCTCGGCACTGTTCCATTCACGAGCCCCTCCTTTACTGCTATCTTGGTGATCACAAGTACTTTATGGCCACAACATGCTCCTTTGTGGGTCTTCAGTCCCTGTGCCCTAAGAAACCTGAGTATCCCTGTCTGAATTTCTAGTTAATATCAGTTTGCTATCAGGTTCTATCCCCCACCCCCACACTTGGCCAGATTCCATTGTCTTTCTTTTTTGTATTTTACTGAGTCCAGTTTCTTGACTGATCCCATGATCCCCCTCTTAACTCAGCTTGCAAGAGCAGTATACAACAGAGAACTAGGAATTTCACATTTCTCTCTATCTCTCTCTGGGTACCGACTCTGGATGGGCAGATCCTGTTGTTCCCCACTGGACCTCCCTGCGACACTAGGTTCCTCTCCCTGGCCCCTCTTCCAGCCGAGACCCATCAGAACACCCATTCCTCCATCAGGTCACTTAGCTCAAACAACCAACTCTAGGCTCTGGGTGGAGAAAGTTGAGAAGTGGGGAACAGAAGTTCTGACTATATATTCAAATCATCCAGGGGAGAGTTTTGTCTAAAAGTGGGGAGGACAGTGACCGTGACTGGATAATCTCCAACTTAATTAACTTTCCAACTCAACCACCATTTAGCTCTGCCTCACCCAACTACAGACCTGGGTCTTCTTGAAATTATCAGTGACCTTCCACAGGTCAAATTCAGTGGCCCTTGAAAAATCTTCATCCCATAGAACTTTTCTAAGTCCTTTTCTGGTTCCCTCCCTCTCTTTTAAACGTTTTTCATGAAATTCTGGTACAGATGAATATTTATTTTAGCCTTTTTCTCTTCTAATGCCCAGGTGTGCATATCTCACTGCTCCAAATCAGATTCAATATCTGTTTTTCGATTTCTGTTTCTCCCCCTGAGCTTCTGGGGCTGGTTAGCGGCATCATTCCCCACTTGGCCTCCAAGTTTACACCCAGGATACTGTTCTTCGACTTTCTTTTTCTTTTTTTTATTTTAAGCTATAGGGCATCAAATGTTACATAGATGCAAGACATCTAAATGATATTCATTTGATTATTTTAATCTGCCCACTATAATTTCTCACTGACATGATAGCTTATTTATTCATCTTGCATACTGTGACTAGAAATCTTTTTTCAAAAATGAAACCAATCCAAACCCAACCTAAGCTGGCCAAAACCAAAACCCTAACCACGCCATTTCCCTCTTAAACCTTTTTACCCCAAGATCCAGCACTGAAATCTTACCCCAGGCCACCATGTGGGCACATAAATTCCAGAGCAGGGACCATCTGGTTTCCCGCTGTTTGGTTTCTCCTCTCCTTCCTTCTTGCCTACCCTCACCTACTACACTCATGCCAGCTCCCTGGATTTCATCTTACTCCATGTAAGAAGAAAATGCCATTCCTTTCCTCCGTGGCATTTTCTAACTTACCCCCCGAAGATGTTCTCATGGCTATGTTGCCCTTATCCACGCTATCCCTGCTGTCCTGAATGGCTTCCTCTGTCTCTTGGTCCTATTTCTTCCACACCATGCTGGGGTCTGCTCAAATGTCATCTCATCAGAAAGGCCTCCCCTCATCACTCTCTCTCAAACAGTACCCTCTGTCATTCCCTTTTATTAATCTGCCTAATTTTTTTGTATGAGCAGACATCACAGCTTTACATATTTACTTGTCTGTTCATTGTCTCTTTTTCTGTTGCCAACAGAACAGCAACTCTGTCTTGTTTACAACTGTGGGTACAGTGGCTACAACTGTACTTGGTTCACAGAAGATACTCATTTCTTGGACTACTGAAGCATGCTCTATTTCTATCACCTTTCAGATGAGGAAGAGTGGCGCCAAAGAGATAGTACAGGAGGTAGGTATTTACCTCGCAAGGTGCTGACACTGGTTCAAATATCTGGCATCACACATGGCTTCTGAGCAGGGACTCTCCTGAGCAGAGACAGGAAGAGCCCCTGCGCATCGCCAGGTATGGCCGAAACCCAAAACCCAAAAAACAAAACAAAGTGACAGCTAGTGCCGAAAAGCCTTTCCCAAGCAGAGTTAGTTACTGCTTTCATTTCTCCGATACTCGATATTTTTATTATAAAACTGATGAGTAATTATTTATTTTATGTATCTGTGCTTCTAATTTGTGTGGTACACTTAAGGGTAAGCAAGTAATTGTAATGTCCATAAATAAGAGTTTCCCAGATACCATGTTCAAGAAATGCTGAGTGAATGCATCTCCACCTTTAAAATACTTAAAATAAAGCACATCCAGTTGCAGTTTAGCAAAGAGAAACTTTCTCCTCTAGGCAGCTCTTGAGAAGAGACAGCCCCTCTCCACTCTCTCCTAGATGAGACCCTTAAACACCTCTTACTAGATGAGGTCCACGGTATCACGAGTCTAAATTCAGCTCAACACCAGAGGTAACAAATTTTCAAAAGTGGCCTTGAAACAATGATAGAGAGGAATCGGAAATCAGCTGCCATCTCTACAGTGTGTGCACTCCATTGTTTGCTGTCTGCATCTTCACTGCTACCCAGGTTTGAATGTGTCTGGCAACGAGTGAGGTTCTCATCTGTCTGGTTCACTGTGAGAGCTTCAGCCTTGGAAACTACTGCTGGCACAGAGGGAGAAGTCAGTGAACATCATTCAGTGTGAAATAAATGAATTCTGCAGCACCAATAGTGAGAAGACCTGTATTTGCCTGGGTTTAGGTTTCAATATGACAGTCTATGAAAAACAGTTTACAACATATAAGATTTCACTTAAGAGTAATTTTGCTGATATACATTCTTTTCAGGTATAGTGACATGTGATTTCTTTCTTTCTTTTTTTCTGTTCAAAATTACAAAGCAACCAGTGTCTGCCTGAAAGAATGAAAGGTGGATTACAAAGAAGAGCAAATAAGAGCAATTATACAAATATGGGCAACATATTGAAATCAGCCATTCTGAAAAAAAAATCACACAAGGTTCATTAGTTGTCTAAAACAATAGTTGAATAAAAATGTTTTCAGTGAATTGGAAAAAAAGTGAGTTCAACTGAATTTGAGTAACTCTTATTATATCAGCCGAGTTACAATGTAGTAGCCTAAAACATTTACTAAATTAAAAAGAAAGGCTATATTAACTTTATGGGTTTTAAAATTAACTTGGGTGTGTTCAATTAAGGTTTTCATTGTACTTGGTCAGATCTCATCTGTCAGTGTGCTCACATACGCGTATGTGCTGTCACAAATAAAGCCCACATTCTTTTTCTTTTTAAATTTATTTATTTTTAATTAATGAATCACCATGAGGGTACAGTTACAGATTTATACATTTTTGTGCTCATGTTTCCACCATACAAAGTTTGAGAACCCATCCCTTCACCAGTGCCCATTCTCTACCACTGGTACACCCAACATCCCTCCTATCCTCCCCATTCCCGTCTCCCCCCACCCCACCCTGCCACTGTGGCAGGGCATTTCCTTTTGTTCTCTCTCTCTCATTAGGTGTTGTGGTTCTCAATAGAGGTGTTGAGTGGCCACTGTGTTCAGTCACTCAGTCACTAGACCACATTCAGCCCGCATCACCTTTCCCTGCCCCCCCCCGCGCCCCCCCCCGCATGGCCTCCGACCGCATTATACTTGGTGATCCCTTCTCTAAGTTGCCCTCTCCCCAGAATGTAAGGCCAGCTTCCAAGCCATGGAGTCAACCTCCTGGTACTTATTTCTACTATTCTTCTATTCTTGGGTGTTAGTCTCCTACTCTGTTATTCTATATTCCACAGATGAGTGCAATCTTTCTATGTCTGTTTTTCTCTTTCTGACTCATTTCACTTAGCATGATACTTTACATGCCGATCCACTTATACGCAAATTTCATGACCTACTTTTTTCTAACAGCTGCATAGTATTCCATTGTATAAATGTACCAAAGTTTCTTCAACAGTCATCTGTTCTAGGGCACTCGGGTTATTTCCAGATTCTGGCTATTGTAAACAGTGCTGCGGTGAACATATAAGTGCAGATGACATTTCGACTATACTTTTTAGCTTCTCTGGGATATATTCCCAGCAGTGGTATTGCTGGGTCAAATAAAAGCCCACATTCTTATGGCAGTCTTGACATCTTAAAAGTGTAGTTAATGTGCTATGGAAATGGGGTGACTGGGGGAAGCAGGAGTATACTTGGCTGGGACAGAAGTAGAGACCGGAGGAAGGCATGTGGCAGGAACTCCTGGCTGAGACAACCGGCACCTGAGAGGCTAATCAATCACCTTTAACAAATACATAATCCTCTGAGCAAGTGATAAGATTACAGTGCAAGAACCAGGCCAACCTTCTCTATAGGGAATTACACACTAAGGACAGAAAGCACATCTTTCTAGATCCAACCAGGCCAACCTTCTCTATAGGGAATTACACACTAAGGACAGAAAGCACATCTTTCTAGATCCCCGTGTATTTATAATCTAAATAGGAGGGGTGGGGGAGAAGAGAAATGATGAGGAGATATCACAGAACAGTTATCACTGCTCAAAGAGAACTGAGCCATTTTCTATTATTGGAAACTTTGGAACTGAGAAATTTATGTACTAAGTAGCACTGTAGCACTGTAGCACTGTTATCCTGTTGTTCATCAATTTGCTCGAGAGGGCACCAGTAACATATCCATTGTGAGACTTGTTGTTACTGCTTTTGGCATATTGAATACGCCATGGGTAGCCTGCCAGGCTCTGCCGTGTGGGCGGGATACTCTTGGTAGCTTGCTGGGCTCTCCGAGAGGGACAGAGGAATCAAACTTGGGTTGGCCGTGTGCAAGACAAATGCCCTACCCGCTGTGCTATCACTCCAGTCTGTACTAAGCAGAAATATGCAAAATATCAGGATTTGTATTATTATGCTCTACTAAAAGGAAAACCAACTACCAAGATCCGTTAATGGTAAGAAGCACAGCTGTAAAAAAAAAATCTGTTTAATAAGGCTAATAAATATTCTTCTATGGTTTCAATTCAAATTCATCTCCCTCTCTCTGAACTTACAGATTTGTCATAACTGTGATCTGTCTTAAGTACAGTTTTTAAGTAGGAGTTTTAAGTAGAGAGCTTACATATGGGACCTTCCTAATGAACAATCTGTATAACGTCCATTTTGTACCAGCATGTCAAAATAATGTGCAATGTGCAAATATCCACAGTGCTCTGGGTATAGGAAATGTAAAAACCCAACCAAATAAACAAAACAAAAGCCCCCCAAATCCCAAAAAAGCCACCACCACCAACCAAAAAACCCGGCTGTGTGGAGGTTCTGGTTTTGATTTACCTTATACTTCTGGTCTGTTACCTTGTTGTTGGGGAAGACAACCCTTTCATTCTCATTTATCTAAGTGCATCTCTCCCGAGGAGCTCATGCTTCAGACAGAATACAGGGCTTCCATCAATAATATATTTTCTCTAGAAGAGTCTCCAAAAGAATCTACACGGAGACTACAGTTAGAGCAGGTGTGAGATGGTACGAATTTAACAGTTTTCCACACTGTGTGGGAGTCCTAGTACTAGCACTATCAGGGCTTGGGGCGTAAAGGCACTGTCACAGAAGGGCAGGTGTCAGGCCCTAAGACCCATGTTAGTGGGGGAGCAAGAGCAAAGGCAAAGGCAGGAGAAAAGCCCCGGAGACCAGTTCCTGGGAGGTCCTCGCCGGGGCTAGGAAACGGAATCCAGAACCAGAAAACTCACTGAGTTGGGTAGAGACCCTGGGCCCTAGTCATGGGAGCTAATTATACTCTTGTGGGGGAGGATTTGGACCACACTCAGCTGTGCCCAATACTCTCCCTGGTCTTGTGTTCAGAGGTCACTCCTGACTGTTCAGGGGACCACACCCTGTGTTGAGGATCGAACCAGGGTCAGCTTCATGCAAGGCAAGTACCTTGACCCCAGTACTAACTCTATGTCCCACCCCTGCCAGCCACTCCTGGCCTCTAGTGATAGCTAAGCCACTGCAATTTAGTTAAGTAATAGCTTGCCAGGCTCTGCCGTGTGGGCGGGAAACTCTTGATAGCTTGCTGGGCTCTCCGAGAAGAATGGAGGAATCGAACCTGGGTCAACCATGTGCAAGACAAACGCCCTACCCACTGTGCTATTGCCCAAGTTCCTACTAGTGCTGATAAAGTTCTTGTGATGTCAAGCAGAACTAAAATAAACTTTCAAGGTGAGTTTGCCTTCATTACAGAAGAAAAAGCTTTAAGGAAGTTCTCGAAGTCATTGCTCTAGTCCGGGTATAGTCGCTGTCTTCTACATCCACGTCTGTCCTGTGCTTACACTTTAAAGTAGAAGATACACAGACGACGACGACAACAACAGCAACAAATTTCTTCACATTGGACAGTAAAATTATACCTCCAAGGTATGATAATTTTGGCTGATGAAATTCATAGTTCAGAATCTGACTCAGGCCCAGAGAAGCAAATGAAAATAGAAGAGAATTTTTTTTTTTTGGTAGGATAAAACTGTTAGTGGTCTGAGAATTACTTTTTGTTTAAGAGATTCCAAATTAATTGATTTTGCTGCTATTTTCATCATAGGTTTGGGACTTCTGCGAATTACCCTGGGATCTCTTTAAGAAATGAATCAACGCAGACAATTCATCAATTTCACTGGACAAAAGTGAGCAATCCTGTTGGATAACATGAAACACAGAAATAGCCAAAACAAATTTAAGAGATAGTAACTTAAAATGAAAAGTGAGAAATTCTAGCACAGTAACTCTGTCAAAATATATAGATGAAAAGTTCTGACTAGTATTCCATTACATTCTTGGACAACGTCAGGCAGAGACTGGGGACACTCTTAGCTCTGTCCCCAGGGGTTGTTCTGGTGGTATTCGGGCACGTTAGCAGGCACAGAGTGAAATGGAAAGATAAATGTGGACCGTAAGTAGGTCTAAGAGAATGAAGAAATAGAATAACTTATGATAAGAAAACTGAGGCTATAAATACTTTATTTCTGTAGAAAACATACTGGGAAGCTCTGAAGGCAACTTTATGATGACAGTGACAAGATCGAGACCTAGATATCAGAAAATATGACGGAGCAGGAAAGAAATGACACAAAAGTTTTGATTCCCAAACTCCCAAGTAACTAACAATTTGTCTACACCCACAGTACTGGCTTATAGACAGGAATCTGATAACTATAGGAAGCCCTTGCCTTGCGTGGTAGTGTGAGATCTGACTTAGATCAATGAGCACAGAGGCTAAAACCACTGCAAAGCAATCATAATAATCAACAAGAGAAACCATGATTTTTCTGGGACCTTTAAAGTTCTTATTATCAAAATCGAATGCAATTTAAAACATTAATACCATTAGCAATATTAGTAACATCAGTAACACCAAGAATTAAAGTAACTTCTTTGTTAAAAACTAATAAAGGCCAGAAAGTTCAATGTGCTGAGTGCATGCTTAGCATGTGGAGGCCCTAGTTTGGTCGCTGGCACTATACATGGCCCCTCAACGACTGCCAGGAGCAACTCCCAAGTGTAGAGCCGGGAGTAGTACCTGAGAACCACTGGGTGGGCCCCCAAGATAAAAAACAAAACAAAACAATCCTAAACAAACAGAAGTTATTATTATTATTATTTTGTTGTTTTGTTGGCCTTACTAGTGGTGCTCAGGGCTTACTCCTGGCTCTGTGTTCAGGGATCACTCCTGGTGGGGTTCGGGGGACCACATGGGGACCAGGGATCAAACTCAGGTCAGCCACATACAAGGCAAGCACCCTACCTGCTCAGGCTCCAGAGTAACCACAAATTATTAAGAAAAGCTTGATGGATTTTTTTGGGGGGAGGGAGGGTTACTTTCCCAGGATTCTCAGCCAGCCCTGCCAGGGTTCAAGGCAAGGCCAGAGACTCTGGTGCTTCTGGGGCTGTCCATCGTGGAGGATTACCTGGGTGATGACTTCAGTGCCTGAGGGTCACCAGGGCCACAACCAACAGTGCTCAGGGGTGTCCAGTCTTGCACCATGTGATGCTGGGGCGTTTACGCGTTGTGCTGGGGTCACACTGCGCTGGCCACATGGAAATCATGTTCCTTAACCCCTACACTATTTCTTTGACCCTAAAAGTAATTTGAATAGTGACTGGCTTCTCATCACATTAACTTAGGGTGCAGTTCTAGCAAATCTTTTCTGTGCTCTGGCAAACAGTCACAATCCGAGGTTTGGATTAGCTTTCAACATTTTCTCCTTTGCACTGCCAATGTGACATATCTCTGAGATTTTCAAAGAAACTCTGAAGTGTTTTCCTGTTGGTGTCTTCTAGGTCATTTCACCTTTTTTGATCATAAATAATATTTTCCTTTCTGAAATTTCTAATTTCATTTCTCAAATTTCATTCTGGGTGGCATGTTGATCTTTGTTGGTGAAGCTCTCTTTTGTGTGAACAATATATAATGACTGGATAGTGTCAGATTTTGAAGAAAATTATATAACGTGCCTGTTACTATGATTCATATCTATTATTTATATTTAGAATTGCAATTAATATAATTATTTACAGTTAATATATCGTGGCAACTAAAGTAGCAAACTTGCTTTTTTGGGGGGAATTGGCATTACTTAATTACACAATGGCAGAGGAAATTTGGGTAAACTGGAACTTTTTTTTTTTAAATTTTATTGAGTCATCGTGAGATAGTTACAAGCTTTCATGCTTGGGTTACAATCTCACAATGATCAAACACCCATCCCTCCACCAGTGCACATTCCCCACCACCAATATCCCAGGTATACGCCCCCTTTCCCACCCTCCCCCTGACTCTATGGCAGACAATATTCTCCATATTCTCTCTACTTTGGGGCACTATAGCTTGCAACACAGATACTCAGAGGTCATCATGTTTGGTCCATTATCTACATTCGGCATGCATCTCCCATCCCAACTGGTTCTTCCAGTCATCATTTTTTTAGTGATCCCTTCTCTATTCCATCTGCCTTCTCCCCTCCGCTCATGAAGCAGTCTTCCAGCTATGGGACAATCCCCTTGGCCCTTGTATCTACTGTCTACAACACGGGAATTACTAATTTAATAGTTGTGATCATAATTAATGGAGATGGTGCTATTATACACATTTTCTGGACACTAAACATTGTGCACCCTAAAATTACCAATAATAGAACTATTCTCCTCATTTGGGATAGCGCAAATTTCCCATCGTCAAGATAAATCCAGAGCTCTTCATGAATACTGACTCAGAAACAGAAATGAGTTTAAAATCACAATAGCATACTCACGCTAATCAGATTTCTAGAGTAAGAAGTCAGTTATCATCAGAGTATGGAAAGAAGATGCGTTTCAGAAGAATCATTAACTTCCAGAGCAGTGTAGTACCATTTAATAAGGAGAGGGTCAGTGAATTAAGAGTTACTTTTGGGTCCTCAGGAGTTTCTAAGTCCTTCACCTGCCTCTACATACCACCTACTTCAATGATCATCCTCTGATTAGGAACAAAGAGAATCTCTGCAACAAATACAAGACTTCTTTTTAGGAGACTGTGAGAATTTGAGGGGCAAGGGTCATGTCAAGCAATCTTTAGACACATAGAGTATAGACTAGTGGCCTGAACATGTTGAGAGATTAATAAATCTTTGTGGGATTAAATAACAAATACATAGTTTTCCTTCTTACCTCATAATAATCAATAATAACTCATTATGTGAGGTATGGCTTGAGTTAAGGCTTTAATTTTAAGGAAAACAAGTTAATTAAAAAGCAAATTGGAAAAAAATAAATTTTCTAAAATTAAGGTTTGCTGCTTATATTTGACTATATATTTAAAACCGTGTCTGAAGAAAAGCAGAAACAATCATCTAAAGAAGGACCATTCCTTCATTAGAAAAGCAACACTAGATTCTAAATTATGATGGTTATGGAAGGTCATGCTTTTCATTATAGAATTCCAAATGCATATTATTTAATTCCACAAACAGCTATCTCACATATTGGTTATATCTAATAATTTATGTTTGTGAAGTTAAATTAACAATGGTTTACTCTAAATTTAATCCTTCTGAAAACTAAGCAGGAAAGACTCTACTACTTTGCAACATAAATTAAAATAGAATTTATGGAGACAACTTCGCAAAAGTAAATGAAAACAAAAAATGAAATAATCCATATTACCTTTTGAAAAACATCTAAAACATTAGCTGAAAAATTAAAGTACCTTGAGGTCAATATTACCTTAGAACGGTATCTACAATTTTTAATTTAGGTCTTAAACAAAAAGTTTCATTAATAAACATTATTGCCTCACAAAGCTTAGAGTGTTGTTTATTTTTTACTTTTTAGCATTTTTGGCCTCACCCATGATACACAGGGATTACTCCTGGCTCTGAACTCAGGAATTACTCCTCGAGGTGCTCGGGGGACCATATAGGATGCTGGGGATCAAACCCGGATCGGCCGCGTGCAAGGCAAACACCTTAGCCACTGTACTATCGCTCCAGCCCAGGTATTGCTTATTTTTTCTTTAAATTTTCAACAAGTAACTTTTTGAAGTTACTTGTTTTTGTAAGTAATTTAAAATGAATAAATAATATTTTGCAACTAAATTCTCTCAAATATCAATGCATTAGACTATTCAAACATCTATGAAACAGTTGGTATTTTATTCCATATTTACTGGTAGAATATATTGAAGATTTGGGTTGATAAAAGTTTAAGGGGTATTAGAGATATTGTAGCACTGTTGTCCCATTGTTCATGGATTTGTTCAAGCGGGCACCAGTAACATCTACATTGTAAAGCTTGTTGTTAACTGTTTTTGGCATATCAAATATGCCATGGGTAGCTTGCCAGGCTATGCCGTGTGGGCGGGATACTCTCAGTAGCTTGCTGGGCTCTCAGAGAGGGATGGAAGAATCGAATCCAGGTTGGCAGGGTGCAAGGTAAATGCCCTACCCACTGTGTTATAGCTCCAGAAATACTAGTGATGATTCTCAAATAATATTCAGCCTCAAGATAACAGCTAAATCAATTTTTTATCTAAACATGGAAATTGTCAAATTATTTCTCAAAAAGTTTATTAAGCATTAGAACTAACTTCTTAGTTCTAGGAAGTACTATAAGAAACCTGAGGAAAATTTAAAAGAAATATATCGATGTTTGTAAAGTACTGATAAATAATGTAGATAATTACTGAGATTTCATCAATAGAAAATATTTGATCTATGATACCGTACCTACTATTCACTCTGCTAATTTCTGTGCTAAAGAAAAAACTTATTTTAGATATTCCTGATCACTTCTGAAAAGCAAAGCACCCTTTTCTCAAGACATATATTTGGAATGTTGACTCACTCACTCCCTGCGCCCCCCATTCCCAACTAAGTCTTTGAAGGAGATGTATGACAAACAGCTAAAATTAATGGAAACACTAGTCATGGCTGAAACCTTAGGTAGGTGGGTGGGCAGAGTCCCCACCCTGCTGAAGCCCTGGAAGCCACACCCACACCCCACCACTGCAGTAGGGCCAAGGGCTCAACTCCACCGATTCACGAATATTATCTGCAGAGATGCCAAACTGAGAAGAATTTCAGGTACCCTGGTGCCCAGGCTGAGGACTGGCAGCCTACCCTCACCCCGTACTTCTGGAATCCCTGGCAGCTACTTTCCAGTCACTACGTGTGCAGAGATCCTGAAGTCTCTGGACTGTGCCACTGCACACACAGCCACATGAGACCTTCTAGTTCCTCAACATTGAAATTCCAGTAGGAGCAAATAAATAAGATGGGAAAGTAAAAAAGAAGTGAACTAAACTCAACAAACAATAACAGAGAAGGTTCTCCTAGCAACAAATAGCTTAATATATTCTTTTTTTTTTTTTTGGCTTTTTGGGTTACACCTGGCGATGCACAGGGGTCACTCCTGGCTCTGCAATCAGGAATTACCCCTGGTGGTACTCAGGGGACCATATGTGGGATGTTGGGAATCGAACCGGGGTCGGCCGCGTGCAAGGCAAATGCCCTACCTGCTGTGCTATCACTCCAGTCCCTAAGAATATATTTTCTTAGACAAGGACTTAACCCCATGATCAGATATAAAAATTTTCACATAAAAGTTGATTTTTAAAAATATACTTATTTAATATTTGAGCTTTTTAAAAATCTAATCAATTTCAACTCTATAATTGTTTTAATAGCTGTGGCTTCTGTATGCATTAAAATAAATAAAAAATTAAAAGATTTTTTAAAAAGAAGTATATTCGGGGATATTTTTGCCAAAGTTCAGATCCACCCCTGAAGACTAGATGTCTGTCTTTGACAGATAGAGCAGGCAGGCAGGGCTGAATGGGAGCAGACAGGGAATATATGAGCAAGAGACAGAGATCCTGTGGCTTGAGAGGCACCTAACACACAATCAAAGAGAAGTGATGGCAGGGAGCCCAGGCAAACCACACAGGTCAGGATGGGCTGGGAGTGACTGCGGGCTCTGGAGAAGTAATTCCATAGGCTACAGAAAAAGATTCTGTAGGTAGGGGGTAGGAGAATATGATTCTGTGTGTGTAGCAGGGATTCACAATCAGGCACTAGACCAGAGGAGAGAGAAAGAAAAAGTCAGGGCTCTTTTTTTCTCTTTTTCTCTCTTACACACACACACACACTCACACACACACACACACACACACACACACACCCCACAGGCAGAGAGAGAGACAGACATAGACAGACATACAGATAGACAGATAGATGGACACACACACACACCCACAGGCAGAGAGAGAGACAGACATACAGATAGACAGATGGATGGACGGACACACACACACACACACACACAGCTCACTGGCAGAGAGACAGAGAGACAGACAGACGGACACACACATACACAAACACACACACCCCACACATAGGCAGAAAGAGAGAGAGACAGACAGACAGATGGACACACACACACACACACACACACACACACACACACACACACACATGCACATAGAGCAATAACCCAGAGAGAGAAGAAGAAATAGAGGACAAGTTAAGCACAGTTATAGGAGAGAAGAGGAATACTTATAGGGTATGTGATAAAAAGGATGAAAATTTCTGTTGGGTGCCAGTGGCCCTGAGTTTTCCAGTGATTAAGAGATACTGCATGAAGAGCCAGGAGTTATTGCTATAAGGGCAGTAGAAGCAATACAGATTCTGCATTAACTCATAATTTTCAAGTATAAATGCCACTTCATACTATTTGATTATTTACCCAAAAGCATTCCAAAATGATTAGCTTAAAATTTCTTTAATCTTTAAAGGGAAGAGTTAGCTCAGTAGAAGGAGAGTTGCCACCTTTACTGCCAAATTCTTCGAAAGAGTTTTTCACAAATCAGTTCAGAAAGCTGTAAAAAACATGGTGGCTATTTTTAATATATTTTTTTAAAGTGAGATTTCTAGAAGGAGATAACTCATATTCACTGTTATGCTGGAAAATAAAAAAGTTAAAATCATAGAATAATACTAGACTTGATTAAGCATATATAACTGGGGGCAAATAGTGTAACCCACTTAATGTCACCCATTTAGGAAGGTTATTTTTAAATGATTCTCTAATCAGTTATTTGCTCAGAGTTCCTGAATCTGGCTAATTATTGGGAATGAATCACTGAAAACACAAGAATTTCTGGTGGTCAAGTTTTAGAATACTTATCCCTTATATTAACTAATAATTACAAGGTAGCATAGAACAATGAATAGAGGAACTAACTGGTGAATAATAGCTGCAGGGCCAATTCTATAGTAATGGAAAAAACTGCCTGGAAAGTGCTAGTTAGCTAATTAAAGCATCACTTAAAGAATTAGAATATATACCTTTTGAATGGAAAGAAGATCACTGAGCAGTATATGTAGTCAAAAAGTAATATATATATCATATATGCTAATATGCTTTGAATTGTAAGGCCTGCTTATAAGACAAGGCATAGATTTCAATTACCCAATTAATTTGAGTTGCATCAAAACCATATTAGAAAACTCAACCCATCTACACATTCTGAATGACACACATTCTAGAAGCAATTACTGTTGATTCTTCATTGCTATCTTTAGATGCAAGTGATTATTCACTAACAAAGAATAGATATAACTCTTCAGTGTCATTTCCTCAAGACAGTATTTTTAGCAATAGACTGAAGTGAATATTTAGCAAATATTCAGTAATTTCAGTCAGTGTAAACAGTCAATCTGGACTATTTAAGCAAAGAAAAATCAGGGTTACATTAACAGGTTTTGTACAATTCAAATTCACCTAGTACTGCTAATTTTTGTCTTTCTGTTCTAGTGCGGGAAAGGAAGTTTGACAGTTAGGCATATGTTATCAACATCCAGAATCAGGAGAGGATTATTTAAATGAAAAATTTTTTCAAGTTTAATTTCTGACTTGTCAGAGAAAAATCTAATGTTTTTTTTTTATTCTTGATCTGAGGTGGTGCTCAGGGCTTAATCTTGGTTTTGTGCTCAGGGATTATTCCTAGCAGGGCTCAGAGGACCATATGGGGTACCAGGGATAGAACCTGGGTCAGCTGCTTGCAAGACAAATGTCCCACCCACTGTACCATCTCTTCAGCTCTGCTTTAATCTCTTTTTTTTTTCTATCATCTTTCTAATTTTTAGGTATCCATATTTACACCAAGTGTTCCAGGTAAGCTGCAATATCAGATCAAAGCTTGTTCCAACTTATGATAAGAGCAAGGAAAAAAGTGAGAGATTTATGCAAACACAAAAGTTCATAAGTTTGTAACTGTACATCACAGGGATTCTCTAATAAAAAATTAAAAAAAAATAAATTGCAGCAGGAAATATGCTAGCAGGCACGGGTCATCTAGCCCAGGGTTTCTCCACCTGCTTCCCTCTTGGTCCCCTTCTGACCTTATTTTCTTCCTGAGGGAACCCTGTACTACTTGTGCCCCCCTCCTTGTCTTATGTCATGGCCCTATATTTACATGATTTTCACCTGTGGGGGCCTTGGAATATCCTGGGGACCCACAGTGGGCCATACAGTTCCCAGGTGAGAAATACAGATCTGGAGCACATAGTTCTGGTGACTCTAGGTAAGCTTAGCGAATTTCTTTAATGGCAAGTGGCAAAGTCAATCTAAAATTTTATTTCATTTTTTTGGTTGGGGCATACAAAACAAAACAAAACAAAACAAAACAAAACAAAACAAAACATTTCCCTACAGTTACACCAGACTCGCCTGGTCCCCCTTCCAGCTCCTCAACTTCCCTGCCTCTGTCACTTCGAAAACAGCCAGACTAGCTCCTTCTTCTCAGCTGACCAGACACGAGGACAATAAGACTGAAGATATTTACGAAGTCCACTATGGGAAGGGTAGGGGTGGTGGTTTGGTGCCCTACCCTCCTTCTTGTTCAAGGGTCAATTCTTAATTATCTTATCGTCTGCCTCCCATAATGGGGCATCGGTTCCGCTTGGGAGCTTTATCTTTTGTAATTTAATTATATCCTTGGTTCCGGATGTAATATCTGGACTACAGCATTTCGTTGCTGAACGGGTGCATGGAAACTGAACGCATGCACCCAAAGAGGGAGAGAGTGCTCACATAGGGCCCTGAAAGCGCAGGGGCCTAAGCAGCCGTGTCGCCCACGCCTAGCTCTAGACAGAACTACTAAGAGTCGTGGCAGTCATGTGGCAGCCAAAGCAAGCTGTACTCTGCACCCTTACACACGTCTTGCCTTCCTTTCAGCCTGGGTAATGTCTTCTCATACACCGTGAGCAATTTTCTTTTGAAGGGGTCACACCTAGTGGCACTGGGGTAGGAACAGGCTCAAGGCCACAGCCAGTTTGCTCAGCCTGAGGGCAGGGGCATTTGAGCTGCCCCCTTCTCCCCCAGCAGCAGTGTGGAGACACCTACATGGATTCAGGGCCTCCATGTGCTAGACCTGTGCATCACAAGGTAATCTACCGCCACGGCCCTACGGCCAAAGATTTTATAAGCTCTTTTCTGACAGCAATCCACAGCATGAGATGACTTTCTCACCATCACCCGTGCCCTAATGTCTCTCTTAGAGTTGTTGTTTCTAGATTTTTGTGCTTACCAGGCATTTTTGTTTATTAGTATTTGTTCTGCTATCTTTCACTAGTTTTTTTTTTTTTTGTGACTCTAGCTCCTGTGTGGTATTTGTGATCCATACTAATGTCACAGAGGATCCAGGAAAACATAAATGTTAAGTACTGTTGTTAGAAATAGAACCAGAGACAAGGAAATAGAAGGGAGAAGTATGGCTTCATTAATGTCCTTATTTGAGGCTAAAGTCTGGTTACACGTGCACATGAGTGCCAAGTTAACAGTGGGGTAGACTGTGGAAGTTCTGTAATGAGATAATCTGGTTAGAAACAACATTTCCCTGAATTCCTTTTCAAACGGTGTGTTTCTCTTTGAATGCTACACAACGCCATTCAGTGAAGAGGCAGCCATTTCTAGCTTATGTATGCTAGGGAATGTGCTTCGGTAGGTGGTTTGGATGGTGGCATGATACAGTGACCAGAAATGCCTCCACCTCACCTTCCCTTTCTCTGTCAGCCTCTCTGACAAGTGGTCCAGGTGCGTATATGGTTAGTATCTCTATGACAAAGAACACGGGCTTCTTCTACAGTACACTCATGCCACTAAGCAGAGACAACAAAAACTGACATGGGTTTAAATCTATCCTTATGCGGTCTAGCTCACACACATGGGCTAGCTAATTCTCACTCTAAACCACTTTATATCCATCCACCTTCCTCTAACAACTCTCTTCTGTGGTCTCCGGCTCCAATATCATGCACAAACTGGACAGTCTTACAGAGACAGCTGATCTAGCAATGGTCCAATCCCGGTGACAAATTCTGTCCTACATCCAGCCAGCCAATTCTCTTATTTTGTGAACTCTATTGATTAATCCATTTACTAATACTGAACTGTTCATTCTAAATCTAATACTCATGGTGCTTCTGTGGCCATTTGGGGTATCAGTGGAAACAAATCTAAGTAATGCAGAGTATGGCTCACGATGTGGGAGGTGGTGGCAGCGTGGCTGCAGCCAGGGCTGGGGGAGCTGCGGCAGCTCTCGGCGCTCTCAGCCGTGGGCTGCTGCAGTCACAGAATCTCTGTGTGAATGAATGTAAGTGTCATTTAAATATTCTCTCTCAAAGAGTGCTTTTCGAGTCCAACCTGGTGCTGCTGCAGGCGTGGGCCCTGGAGCTGCCAAAGTGGCTAAGTTCCTGCTATGAGGAGCTGACTTGGATGGGCCCTGTAGCTCACTGACCACTGGGCATCCTTGCCTAATGCTGCCACTGCTCTCCTGCCCTGCCCTCGCTGCGGTTGCTGCCTGCAGCAAGTCTTGGAAGAAAATCTCCTCTGGAACGGCAGTGGTGGCACAGTCACCACCCTGGCCTGGCCTTGGTTCTGGTTCTCCCACTGCTGGGGCCCAGAGGGTGCAGCATCTCTATCAACCTGGACTTGCTGGGCAAGAGCATCCACTGCCTGACGGTGCCCGCGGTTTCCTGACACCCCAAAGTCTCTGTCATACCTTCAGGTTGATCCCATCAACTCGGGATCAAGTCTTCTGAGAAATTAAACTGCCCAAAATTTAGGCCTGTGGAAGTCACGCCCATGAACCATCTGCAGTGCTGCATGAAAGAGAAGACCTCGCTGCCTTGTTCCAGAAACTCATAAATAAATTTTGAAAGATCAACAAGCCACAGAAAATTGTTCAGGTACCTGTGCCCAGCTGAGACATCTGGAGGGGGCAAGTAATCCCACTGTCCGCCCAAACAGAGCCCTGGCAGTTCCTGTTCCCACAGTCTAAAATCACTGCCATGCCCCCGGCTGGACTCTATTCTCAGGAAGAATTTCACTGTGAAATGAGCCTGCTGAAAATTCAGGTATGTGTGTTTTGTGACTGAAATCTCCAGGCTTTCTCAGAATTGGAATGGGTTAACTCCCCCAACTTCCCTGTACCTTCAGAAGCCCCAGCAGTCACGTCCACACCCCAAAGCTGGCCGTCCCCAGTTAAAAATCAATCAATAGCTGTTCATTCCCGATAAAAATTCTTAACTTTCTGACATCTCAAACTCTACATCATCGACAAACCAGTAGTAGCATACCAAATGGTAAATGGCAACCAATCTCAATGAACAAAACATTAACATAGAAGGCTTAACCTATAATATCTTAGTCATTTCTCATACAAAGACTTAATATCCTATGATAAGATATAACAATTTATTGGTCCACGGTTGGAAGCTTGCCCCAAATGCTGGGGGTGAAGGCAGCTGGGATAGAGAAGGGACCACTAGGACAAAGATAGTTAGAAATGATCACTTTGCATAAGAACTGTGTGCTGGAAATAGGTAAAGGAAATAAACATAATCTCTTAGTATTGTATTGCAAACTACAAGGCTCGGAAGGAAGGAAGGAAGGAAGGAAGGAAGGAAGGAAGGAAGGAAGGAAGGAAGGAAGGAAGGAAGGAAGGAAGGAAGGAGAGAGAGACAGACAGAGACAGAGACAGAGACAGAGAGTCAGAGAGAGACATAGAGAGAGAGGAGGCTGGGCCACACTCTGTTTGCGATGCCAGGAATTGAACCTGGGTCTGCTGCATGCAAAGCAAGTGCCATACTATTTCTCTAGCCCCAGTAAATAACTGTCATTTTGGCAACTAGGTACTGTCCTGTCACATTTTCAACATACTTCTACTATTTTGTTTTACTTTGGGGCTACACCTAGCTATTCTCAGGGCTTACCTCCTGCTCTGGGCTCAGAGATCACTCTTGGCAAGCCTTTGGGATACCATATGTGGTACCTGGTATTGAATCTGGGTCAGCAAGGCAAACACCCTACAAACTATACTATCTTTCAAGTCCTTGTATTTATTTATTTAGTTTGGCCACCTTTGATGGTGCTCAGGGTTCTCTCCTGGTTCTACACTAAGGAATCACTCCTGGCAGTGCTTGGGAGACCATGTGGGGTTCAGAGATCGTATCTCGTTTGGCGACATATAAAGCAAGTGCTCTCCCTGCTGTTCTATCTATCTAGCTTCACAATAGTTTTCAGCCAGTATTTAAACTGTTCTCCAAATAATTTCGTTTAAATGTAAAACAAACATACCTGCAACTCCAAGTACTTAGTGAATTCTTCTACCTAGCAATTTTTACACGCAACACTTCATATTCCAAACTTCTGTTCTTTCCCTGGCCAAGACCAAAGAAACCCATTTCTACCCTGCAGCCAAATTCAGAGCCCAAAGCTCACCTTTTTACCGTTCAGACTAGTTAGGAATTCTGAGAGTCAAAACCAGAAAGCAATGAAAACTGTCACCTCTCCTCTTACCAGGGATTAGAGACTAGAGTACAAATCCTGTAGACTAGAAATCAATGCCATCCTTAAATTGTTGGTCGCCAATCTCCTTCTTGAGGTGCTCACCTTTCCACCTCTTACCTCCACTAGCAGGCTAGTCTTGTTTTTATTCCCTGTAAACATTTGGAGATCAACGCCAGTTGTTACTCCTTTCATTGCTATTTCTTTTGCCTAGAATGTCATTCCAAACAACCTCATGTAATCTAAATGCTATCTAACACATAAAGTTCAGACAAAATACATTTCATAAAAAACTGTTCTAAAGACAACATTCTCTCCTCTCTGAACTCACTGCACTGACTGTCAGATCACTGAGTTGGTACTGAATTAAACAAACAATTTGCTAGAGTTCCTGTATGGCTACTCAGGTATTATTATAAAAACATTTTAGTCTCCTGAGCAGTGCTCAGTAGGCCTGGGGGTCCCTCCTGGTAACTCCCAGCCAACTGGGATGGAGATTCATCAAGAGTGATTGGGGATGCAGTGCTGCTCGTGCCCTGTGGCGCCACGGATTGCCCAGGGCACTCTGGAAATGCTCACAGCCTCATGGCTGTACCTGGCAATGCTTGGTGGCCCCATGTGGTGCTGGCGGTATAATGAGTGCAGGTCATACACAAGGTAAGTGCTTCAATATCTACGTTATCTCTCCGGCTCTCCTTGTCCTTATTTTAACAAATTTTCAAATTTAAGCACAATTTATTTCCCTAAGCTTCAACACATACTGTCTCTATTACTTATCAAAATTTAGTTTACTGAGATTGTGGGAATGTATTTTCAGCTCTTGAATAAATTCTGGGTAGTAGATCAGATCCCTGCCTCATGTTACCAATAATTCTCTTAATGATTCAATATCACAACAACATGTTTAATTTGCATAATGATTTCCACATTTTGGTTCACAGACTATTTTTTTTTTTTTTACCTGATAAAGGGCTCCAGGCACCTCCCATCAAACACATACCTGCTGAGACTCGGGGACAGTCGGGAAGCATGGATTCCACTGATGTGTCCAATGGCTCTGAACTGGAGACCCAGTTACAACAGTTCTGAAATACAACAGAGACAATAATCTTTAAACAAGATTTAAATCGGGAGCAACAATTTAGGCTGCAGAGATGTATTATCTTATGTAACCTAAACCAAGAGGTATATTCAACTTATTTTTAATATAGAGGAAAATGTATGCAAATAGTATTTACTTATCACCAGCATGACTTTATAACTTAGCTGGTCAGCTGTGTAGACAACAAGAGGCCATGTAACTTTACAGGAATTGTAACTCTATGTGAATATTTCTAAGAGAAAACTACATAACTAGAAGTAAACAAATAACTACAGGCAACAAAATGAAAATATTTTAAAGGTGTATATTTTTAAATTCCAACTGGAATAAATGTAAATAAGAACTTGTAAAAGAATAAGTATATTTTGAAGAGGAACTATATTCTTTGCGTTTGCAACAACAGGAAATAAAATTTTCATTCTTAAAATATTGTTCATATCAAAAGTATTGTTTTGTAACTATTACTCTAACTGGTTTCAAAGAAGACTGTAGCAAAGCAGTTCAAAAGAAACATAACCTGCTAAACAGAAGCTGTGTCTGAGGACACAAATCTTCAATATTAAAGATAAAAATGATTTATAACTTAGATAAGTGAAATAAAACGTAACCTATATTCTTTCTAGATATTTCAAGTCTGGAAATCTAGCCTAAATATGTGATGAATTTCATGTTTTTGAAACAAAAAAAATCTCTCTCTCTCTCTCTCTCTCTCTCTCTCACACACACACACACACACACACACTGAATTTCTAGACAGATTTTATTTTAAAAGAAATCATCCTATCAATCATGTTGGAGAAATCGCTGATTGCTATTCTGGTAAACAAGCATGTATTGTGTATTTTTAGATGCTTGCTGCCCTGGTTGTGCACCATGGAATCCGTCTTCACTGTGGAAAGATCCTTGACTGGTAGATCAAGTGTCTTATTGTATTTCCTTAATTCATTCTGTCTGGAAGAAGATGTCAGCTGTGTTGCAGTGAGGAGAGAATTTCAAAGGCCCCAGTCCCCACCAATAAAGGCTGAGGGATGGCTTTTGAATAGATTTGTCAAGGCAACCCTACTGTTCTGGGACCAGGGAGAGCAGAACTAACATAAAGGAAGGGTTGCTGTAGGAGATTAGAAAGTGAGGTTCACAAAGCATGGCAGATTTTTGTAAGAAACAGTAGATCAATGAAACTATTGAACTGTGCAGGAAAAAAAAACATAAAAACAAACACAACATCCAGTAATGTTCTTAAATGCTTTTCTCATTTTTACATTTCAAATGGACAGAATACTAGTATTTTCATGTACTACAAACGCTTGACGGGTGAAAGAGGATATATTTTCTGTAACTTGCACTTCTCATCTTAATTAGCAGCTGAATGCAAAATTATACAAGAGAACAGAAACCATAAAAGAAATTGGGTTTTAGAAGATATTTCATACATTTGAAATAAGAAAAATTAATATTGCCATTGATAGACTACCACATCAGAGAGTTCTAGATAATGCAGAAGATTAGCACACAATTAGCCAGCTTTTATATACAATGTGACACTTGCTTGTAAGAAATACGTATTCTCCAAAGCAGTGTCAAGATATGTAAATGGATGATTTGTTTTATCATTCATCACAGCTCCTAATAAATTCAAAATCATGACTTCTATAGGTACTAAAAATAGGCTTCCAATGATACAAGGAGATAGCTTCAATGAAGAATGACTTTCTCTTTCTCTTTTTCTTAAAAAAATTCAGTCTTTTCAATGACAGCAGTTGGCACTACCAACAGACAGGCAATGATTAGATATATATTTTAATATTATCCATCCTATTAGGTACTTCCAAATCTGATGCAATTTGGCTATTACCTGTGTGTTATGTCAGTCTTAATTTTGCTGACCTGCATGCCACATAAGTAAAACTACATCTTACATTTCTAGTATTAATGTGTGATGGTATATTACTACATGCAGACAATTAATCATCTTTTAACTTGCTATCTCCTAGTTAGCAAGGAGCTAACTAAATTTGGTGGGATTGCCTACATGTGGTGGGATTAAGTTATGTCAGAAAAATTCCTTTAATGCACAAGTAGTGTGCTGGAGCGATAGTACAGTGGGTGCTACCTTGCACATGACCGACCTGGGCTCAACCCCCAGCACCCCATATGGTCCCCCAAGCCTGCAGCAGTGATCCTTTGAGTGTAGAACCAGGAGCAGCCCTGAGCACTGCCAACTGTGCCCATCCCTCTCCCCACCCCCTCCACCTTCCATAAAGCACAACTAGTAATTCACTGATTATCCCATGCAACTTGTATAGACTGTCACCAGAGAACACTAGATTCATCACATACTAACATATTTGAGGTGGATGGCCAAAGCCTCTGGTGTTGGTGGAACTGGGAGAGGACAGTTAGATGCTCGGTGCCAAGTCAAAGCAGCATGGGGACAAGCGAGAAGTGGAGACATTTAGATGTTGGAGGGGGAGATCTATATCTCTAGACTCCACTGAGTTTCCTCATGGTGAGGAAGACTCAGGCCTGCAGCTGGGTATTGTAGCGGGATGCAAAGCTCTCATTATTTTAGTTGAAAAAACTGTGGTAAATTGATATTCCTTCAGCTTCTTGAAGACTCAAAAAAGTCTGTCTTCACAGCTAAGCCCCGCTGTCTACACACATGTATTTGCCCTGTAGCAGGGCCCAGGAGGAGAGCCATGGGGGCTTGCAGACCACATGTGCATGTGGGGCATAGAGTAAGCATCAGAGCCCTGGGGACACAGAAGGCTTCAGACTCCAGTGACTTTGCACATAAAGGAGTGGGGAGGTGGAGGAATCTAATGTCTGAAGAAGCTGGATGCTAAGACTGGGCAAAGAATCAATATCATCACTTGGTGGTGTTTGGGATCAAACCCAGAGTCATCCACGCAAGGCATGTGCTCCAGTACTAAATCTCAGCTCCAGATCTAATAAAACTGTAAATATTTTGGCAAGTATTCAGCATAGAAATCTCAATGATTTCCCATTGTCTCTAGGAAAACCAGGGGTATCTCTCCTCAAGGAAGCCATGACCACTGCAGCAGTGTGGCTAGACCTGGAGAAAAAATCTGGGAGTATGGTCTCTGTGCTCAGATTCTGAATGAGTCACTAGAGGAGTGGGAACTTCAAGGGACTTTATATCTAGGCTGGCCCCAGCCATGCCGGATGGCAGAATGCAGAATGGCAGGAACTCCATTGACTGTAGTTTGACTGTAATCTCCCCACAACACTGAAGTTACAAAACACAGAAAAGAACTCCAAAACTAGAATTACAACATTTCCTTCCAGAGAAATACAATGTAAATCCCAGGAATAACAAACGCTGTGACAGAGAAAGAATGAGAAATAAAAATCTTTAGACATAAATCTTATTTACATGGAAACGAAGAGTCCAATGACAGTGAATTAAAAATAACTATGATGAAGAAAACCAGTGAGATATGCTAAATGCCCTCTAACAAAATGAAACTGTGATAAAATTAGAAAGAAATGAAGGATCAGAAGAAATTAGTACCAAAGAAATTGGAGCTACAAGAACAATAAGCAGATGTTGAGTATACTGAGACAGAAAATGCAAATGTCCATGGAGAGCACTGCAAGCAGATGTATCTTGCAGAGGTAACAATCAGCAGAATTGAAGATAAAATGACACATAAGGTAGAGAAGAGAGGAAAAAAGATTTAGGAAAAATAAAGATCAGATTCAACAAGAAGCGGAAACATAAGGAGCATGGGTATACCAGGAAATGGGAAAGGGGGAGTCAGGGAACAGTGAATTTAAAGAAATAATAGCTTAAAACATACCAAGAGTGCAGCAAGGGCTAAATCCAGAAGTCCAGTAAGTTGATAGGACAATGAAATTTCTAACTGCAAAAAAACCCTGCATTGGGGACTGGAGTGATAGCACAGTGGGTAGGGCATTTGCCTTGCACACGGCTGGGTTTGATCCCTGGTACCCCATATGGCCCCCCAGAAGCCGCCAGGAGTAACTCCTGAGCATTGCTGGGTGTGACCCAAAAAGCAAAAACAAACAAACAAAAAACCCTTGCATCAAGTTACAATGCCAAGTTTCAAAGTCAACAATATTAAAGAGTACAAGGAGAAAAAAACCATACAAAGGCACTGCAATAAAATTATCATTAGATCTGTTAGTAGAAAATCTACTAAGAGAAAGTAGATTGAAACATTAACAACTTTAAAAGATAAAACTAGAATCCATTAAAATACTACCTTTCAAATAAGAGAAATAAAGTGTCTACCAATTCCACTAATGGAGTTTACCAGTACACAACTGGACTGCAAAAATTGCTGAGAGGATTTCTTTTACATAAAAAGAAAAGCTTAAATAAAACCTGAAGTAAAGTATTAAACTATAATAAAAAATGAGAAACATATACAAGAATAAAATTAGACAATAGCACTGTAGCACTGTCATCCCATTGTTCATCGATTTGCTTGAGTGGGCATCAGTAATGTTTGCATCGTGAGACTTGTTGTTACTGTTTTTGGCATATCGAATATGCCATGGGTAGCTTACCAGGCTCTGCTGTGCGGGTGGGATACTCTCAGTAGCTTGCCGGGCTCTCCGAGAGGGACAGAGGAATTGAGCCTGGGTCAGCCATGTGCAAGGCAAATGCCCCACCCGTTGTGCTATCGCTCCAGTCCCCCAAAATTAGACAATAAAAATATTAATTGGGAAGAGGTAAAGGAAAGACTTTTGTTTAATGAAGACAAGTAGATATGAGAACACACATAGAAAAAAGATTATCTTCTACACAAAAAGATTGATACAATTCCCATGATAATCATGATAAACAATGATTACCTGAAGATCTTACACACCCATATGTAAATATGAAAAAGAGACTCTCCAAAAAAATTGAAAGAAAAAATCATACAAATATAGATAGAAACTCATGAAAAAATTACATTAGATATTTAAAGGATTCCTCTATATGGTACATAAAAGAGATTTACACAGATCTAAAGATAAACAGATGCAGTGAAAACTGAAGTAAGAAACTATGCAAATAACAGAAAAATGGACAGGAACTGTTAGTCACATATCTACTAAAACAGATGCAACAATAAAAGATTATAGAAGATAAACATTACTATAATAACATAATTTTTAAGGTGATCACCAACATGATCTAACTCTCATTAATATAATGTTACCAACACAGGTATATTTTATAACTATGTAAAATAAGAGATCCAAAAGAGGTAACAACGGCATGAGTATAACAGAGAATTTCAGCATACCGCTTGAATCAATTAGTTTATCAGCCAGACTAAAAATAAAAGAGCTGGAGCTCATAAGTTGAATGCAGGAGGCTTAGGTTCAATTCCTGGCACCATTTGATTCCCTGAGCATCCCCTGGAGTGAACCTGGAGAACCAAGCCAAGTAATCCCTGTGCTTGTGCCCCAACCCTCCCTCACAAAAAACAAAACACAAAGAAATTAGTAAGGATATAATGCCTTTCAATGTGGCAACTGATCAAATGCACTTAACAGACACATGCTGAAATTTCCATTCCAAGAGGAAAGACAACGTACTCATCTGGAGTGGACCGGTCTTAGGATTAAGATGGCATGTTGGAACCAAAACCAAGTTTCAGTGAATACAGCACTGTAGCACTGTCCTCCCATTGTTCACTGATTTGCTCGAGTGGGTACCAGTGATATCTCCATTGTGAGACTTATTGTTACTGTTTTTGGCATATCGAATATGCCACAGGTAGCTTGCTAGGCTCTGCCGTGCGGGCGAGATACTCTAGGTAGCTTGCAAGGCTCTCTGAGAGGGATGGAGGAATCAAATCAGGTTCGGTCGAGTGCAAGGCAAAAGCTCTACCCCCTGTTCTATCGCGCCAGTCCTTCAGTGAACACAGGAAGACAAAATAAACCAAGCATCTTTTTCAATCAAAACAAAATGCATGAACCCAGACATCAACCCTATATGAAACATTAGAAATTTCTGAAACTTAACAATGCATCTGAATAACTCTTGGGTTAACATAAAAATCAAAGGGAAAACAATTACTTCAACAGTGAAAATGAGATGCTATTAGACCCTATGAGGTGAGACAAAAACAGTATTGAGTGAAGTTCATAGCAATACAATGCTACATCAAGAAACAAGGAAAGTCTCAAATAAACTAACTTTACTGTGAAGGGAATAGGAAAAAAAAGAACATACAAAAATAAGTAGAAGGACAATGGAATACTATGCAGCTGTTAGAAAAGATGAAATCATGAAATTTATATATAGGTGGATCAACATGGAAAGTATCATGTTAAGTGAAATGAGTCAGAAAGAGAGGGATAGACATAGAATGATTACACCCATTTGTGGAATATAAAGTAACAGAATGGGAGACTAACACCCAAGAACAGTAGAGATAAGAACCAGGAGGATCACTCCACAGTTTGGAAGCCGGACTCAGATGCTGGGGGAAAAAGCAGCTCAGATAAAGAAGGGACCACCAAACAAAGGGTGCTAGGTGGGGTGCTAGGTGGGCCTGCTCAGGATGGGAGATGCGGGCTGAAAATAGACTACAGACTGAACATGATGCCTAATTAATACCTCTACAGCAAACCATAATACCCAAAAGTGAATGCCCTGCCACAGAGGCGGGATGGGGTGGAGGGGACGGGGTGGAGGTTGTGGGAGAAATGCTGGGACCATTGGTGGTGGAAAACGGACACTAGTGGGGGGGTGGGTACTCAATCATTATATGACTGAAACGCAAACATGGAAGTTTGTAAGTCTGTAACTATCTCATGGTGATTCACTAATAAAAAATCTTTTTAAAAAGAAAATCATAAAAAAATGTAGAAGGAAGGAAATAATGAGAAACAGAAGAAAATAAATAAGAGAAAATAAAGAGATACAAAGATCAGTAAAACCAGTTTTTAAAAGGAAAAGCAAAATTGATAAGGCCTTATATAGGTGCACTGATGAAAATTAGTGTAAACAATGCTGACTGGTCCAGTCTTGAGGGTACAAAAAAGCACAGTAGAATGACATCTGTATCTGTACCTGTACGTTCATTGCAGCATTGTTCACAATAGCCAGAATCTAGAAACAACTGGTGTGCCTGAGAACAGACAACTGGTTAAAGAAACTTTGGTACATCTACATAATGGAATACTATGCAGCTGTCAGGAAAGATTCAGTTATGAAATTTGCTTACAAGTGGATGGTCATGGAGAGTATCATGCTATGTAAAATGATTCAGAAAGAGAGGGTCATACATAGAATGACTGCACTCATTTGTAGAATATAAAATAACATAATATGAGACTGGCACCCAAGACAGTAGGGACAAGGGCTAGGAATATTGCTCCATAGTTGGAAGCCTGTCTCATGAGCTAGGGGAGAAGGCAGCTGGAATAGAGAGGGGATCACTAAGTCAATGACGGTTGGAGAAATCATTCAGGATGGGAGATGTTTGCTGAAAGCAGATAAAGGACCAAACATGACAGCTTCTCAGTATCTATACTGCAAACCGTAATACCCAAAAGTACAGAGAGAGTATGGAGGAAATTATCTGACATAGAGACAGGGGGAGGGTTGGAAAGGGCGGAGTATACTGGAGACTTTAGTGCTAGAGAATGTGCATTGGTGGAGGGATGGGTGTTTGATCACTGTATGACTGAAACTCAAACATGAAAGCTTTGTAACTATATCTCACGGCGATTCAATTTAAAAAAAAAAAGATAAATTGTTAATAAAATAGCCTAAACTAGAAAAAAAGGAAAGAATATTAGTGTAAATGCTAATAAAAAAATCAAGAATGCACCCCGGGTTCGATTCCTCCGCCCCTCTCGGAGAGCCAGGCAAGATATTACCGAGAGTATCTCACTCGCACGTCAGAGCCTGGCAAGCTACCTGTGGCATATTCGATATGCCAAAAACAGTAACTAGTCGCACAATGGAGATGTTATTGGTGCCCGCTCTAGCAAGTCGATGAGCAATGGGATGACAGTGATACAGTGAAAGAGGTAAAATTACAAACGATACTATGGAAATACAAAACATCATGAGATCAATATAAACATATGTACAAAAAAAAAGAATCACTGGGGCTACCGTGACAGCACAGCAGGGAGAGCACTTGTGTTGCATTCAGCCAACCTGGGTTCTATCCCCAGCATCCCATATGGTCCCCTGAATCCACCAGGAGTGATCCCTGAGCATAGAGACAGGAATAAGCCCTGGACACTAGTCGATGTAGCTTCAAAACCAAATGAAAATCCATTAAAAAAAAAAGAATCACCAAGGAAAAATGGACAAATTTATAGCCTCCCAACGCTGAACTAAGAAGAGGTAGTTTAAACAGATAAATCCCAAGTACAGAAGTCAAAACAATAATCAGAACACTTCCTAAGAGCAAAAGTCCAGGACAGATGGCTTCACTACTGAATTCTACCAAATGTTCAGATATAATATATTTTACCAGGCAAACTACACAGAGCATCAAACCACACAAGCATGGCACATAACAGGCTGGAGAGATAGTTTAGAGGGCAGGGCATGTGCCTTGTACACGGCACAGCATGTGGCCTGTGGTCTGGCTCTGTGCTCAGGTATCACTCCTGTAAGTGCCTTCTCACTAGCACCACTGGAAGGAATGAAACAATAAAAAATACAGAGACAGAAAGAGAGAAAATTTAGAGAAAGAAAGATCAATTACATCAGTTAGGAGTGATACCTGAGCACAGCATAAGGAGTAAGTCCTAAGCTCTGCTGGATTTGATCCAAAATCAAAAACCAAAAGCAAAAAAATCTAACCAAATTTAAAAAAAAAGCACACATATATACACACACATATAAAAGACTCCCCCTATTATAAAAAGTTATTTCTGGTAAACATGTATGCAATGTATGCAAAGTCTTCAAGAAAATCTTGGTAGAACATTCCCACCCTCACCCCACCAAAAAAAAATGTTTAGAGAATCATTCATCATGACCAGGTAGGATTGACTTCTGGGATTCAAGGATAAACAAATCACTACAGGTTTAATTAAAGGTTAAGGGTCTTGTGAGACTTATTGTTACTGTTTTTTGGCATATCGAATATGCCACGGGTAGCTTGCCAGGCTCTGCCGTGCGGGCAGGATATTCTCGGTAGCTTACCGGACTCTCTGAGAGGGACAGAGGAATCAAACCTGGGTCGGCTGCGTACAAGGCAAACGCCCTACCTGCTGTGCTATGCTCCAGTCCTGTGATAAAGCTAAATTGGATAAAGGAGCCTTATATTAGCCTTAGCCTAATAAAGACCATACTAGACAAAAACATACTTAAAATTATTATCAGAAACTATGATGAAAGCTTCCCCTCTAACATGTGAAAAAAAAGCAAAGATTTCCAAAGTCACAAAAACTGTTCAATATAGCTATGGAAGTCCTAGCCAGAGTAATTGAGAAAAAGAGCTAAAGAAATACAAATTGGAAATGAAGAAATAAAATTATTATTATTTGAAGATGAGATTACATATAAAAATGCTAAAGACTCTGCAAAATAACTAGAAATAATAAATGATATGGAAAGTGCCAGGAAACAACAGTCAATAAAAAAATCTGTTGCATTCATATATGCAATCAATGAGCTAGAGAAAAGAGAAATGAAGAAACAATCTCACATTCAAACCAAAAAGGATAAAATACTTCGAAGTAAATGTAGAAAAGAAAAAGCCTAAGAGATATACCCAAAGAGAGTAAAATAATGGCATTTGTTAAGCTAATTAATCCTCAGAATTACTACTTTTTGTGTATACATGTTCACCACCAGAAACCTATTCTTTCAGTACATTTCTAGCATTCAAAACGCCATTATCAACTACTGCTACTCTGCCAATATATTAGATAACTTTTGACTTATTGGCTATACAACATCAAGAAATTGTACCATTTTATCTACAACATTTTGCTTCCCCCAGCTCTCTGACACCGGAAACCACTATATTATTCTCAGCTTCCATATACTAAACCTTTTTAGATTCCAGTGTGAGATCATGCACCTATCTTTCTTTCTTGGTCTAACTTGTTTTCCTTATAATAATGTCTTGTAGGTTCAGTCTTGTCCTCTGAGCTCTGACTGTCCCAGAACTTCAGCCAAGAAGCATGTTTTGGGAGTTACTTTTAGTTCCTTTTGACCATTCTTATAAGTTGGAAAGCCTTGGTCCTCAGATTGGAAGTATGGATCACCTGGTCTAGCTGACACCAGTAGCCCACCTTGACATTCTTTCTTTAAAAGAAACTGTTATCTAAAAACTATACTAACATAGTCAAAGTGACATATGCACTTATATGTTCACCGCAGCACTGTTTACAATAGCCAGAATCTGGAAAAAACCCGAGTGCCCTAGAACAGATGACTGGTTGAAGAAACTCTGGTACATCTATACAATGGAATACTATGCAGCTGTTAGAAAAAATGAGGTCATGACGTTTGCATATAAGTGGATTAACATGGAAAGTATCATGCTAAGTGAAATGAGTCAGAAAGAGAGAGACAGACATAGAAAGATTGCACTCATCTGTGGAATATAGAATAATAGACTATAAGACTAACGCCCAAGAATAGTAGAAATAAGTACCAGGAGATAGTTTCCATGGCTTGGAGGCTGGTCTCTCATTCTGGGTAACTCAGGGAAGGGACCACCAAGTAAAATGTGGTTGGAGGTCATGTGGGGGAAGGGTGAGGCGGGCGGAATACAGACTAGAGACTGAACACAATGGCCACTCAACACCTTTATTGCAAACCACAACACCTAATCAGAGAGAGAGAACAAAAGGGAATTCCCTGCCATAGTGGCAGGGTGGGGTGGGGGGAGATGGGACTGGGGAGGGGGGGAGAGATGTTGGGTTTACGGGTGGTGGAGAATGGGCACTGGTGAAGGGATGGGTTATTGAACTTTGTATGGAGGAAGCATGAGCACAAAGATGTATGGATCTGTAACTGTACCCTCAGGATGACTCTCTAATTAAAAATAAACTAATTAAAAAAATAAAAAAAATAAAAATAAAGGAAAAAAAATAAAAACTATACTAACAATAAGAATACTGTCCTTAATCTTTCATCTACTGGTAATCAGTAAGATTGAAAAAACGAGGTTTGGGCTGAGGAGGTAGCTCACTGGGCTTGAGTGAGTGCGATGCGTGCTGGAGACCCAGGTTTAATCCCCAGCACTCCATGATCCCGACTGAGAGAGATGCCCAAAGGTTGGGTCCAGAGGAGTTCCTAATCATTGCCAGGTATGGCCCCCAAATGGAAAACTCAATTTAAAAAACACCATAAAAAAGACCAAATTTGGCCACACACGTGTTAGAGCTCCCCTCCCCCTCCCCCGCATGGTGCCAGGGATGAAAACCAGGTCTTCTGGATGCAAAGCATGTGTTCCACCTTGGAGTTACATCCCTGTTCCCTACATTACTACTTCAATGGGCAAAAAGGTACATGGGATAGCTCAGCTTTCGAGTAGATTTCAATGAACGTGGAGGAGTGGTTGGTGGTATTCCCAACACCTTGTGTTAGGAAGCGCCCTTCTCCCGACAGTGATGCTCAGGGCAATGTTCCTTTTTATTTACTGAAGCCATGCTTCTTTGATCTTTATTACTTCAAGGAGTCTTGCAGAATGGGCAGGAGGTCAAAGAGGTGAAAGAAAAGGAGGGTGGATTTCATCATGAATAATGAGGACATTTTATTATCACCAAATCACACTGAATCCTCTACAGAGGGAAGTGGATAGGTATAGGTAGATTTCTACAAGCATAACTGACACAAACGTCTATAGATTGCTTCCCCCCCCCCCATTCTCCTTAGGGAAGATATCAGCAGGAATAATTACAAAGCTTCATTAGGAAAGGGCTAGTACTTCGAATTTCTGCTATATTACAGGAAATTCTAGAATAGACATCATTTCTTAATGCAGTCCCATTTGCTTTTCAAGATGTCTTTTTGGTTATCATCTTTTGTTCTTTTTGTTGTTGTTTTCTTTGCTTTTTTGGGATTACTCCAAGTGGTGCTTGGGGGACCAGATGTGGTACAGTGGGGTTGAACTGGGATAGACTGTGTACAGGATAAATGCTTTACCTACTGTACTATCTCTCGAGTCCCAGCCAAGGCTCCTTTATTCTGGTAGTCTGCTCTCCTCAGCACACATCCACACCCAAGGTTACCTCTTTTTTCCCCCTTTTTCTCCAATTACTGGGGATTTCTTACATATGGAAGACAAGTGCTCTAGTCCCTGAGCTACATTACCAGATTTTATTATCCTTAAAAAAAAAATGGGGGGGGGTGAGTCACACCCTGTGGTGCTTAGGGATTACTCCTGGTTCTGCACTTAGGGATCAAAGAGATGCCAGGGAATGAAGCTGGATGTGCCACGTGGAAGGCAAGTGCCCTCAATTGCACTATTGCTCTGGGCCCTGGATGTCTTTTTTTATAATCACATTATATCCTAAACATATATTCAAGGTATTTCCTAAACATATATATTTCCTAAACATATATCCAAGGTAGGTATTATATTTTATAGGTAAGAAAATTGCATCTCAAAGAAATCAAATAACTTTGAGACTACACAGTTCAGTCATCAGGGTTTGAATTCTGCTAGTTGTGATATGAAATCATGTTGCTTCTTCAGGGAACTGAAAGAGTTAATCAGAAAATACACCATTTGTAATATTTTATAAAATTCAAAGCACGTTATAAAGTCATGCTTGCTTGCAAAAATTGACAGTTTTGATTAATATTAAGAATTCAACTACTGCCTATTTTAGGTAGCTGGAAAAATGCACGGAAATATGTTTTCTGAAGGATACACCTAACCCAGTCTTGGTTAAGCATACTTTAAAACGAAATCTCAATAAATTTGTTGTATTTTTCATCTAGAATGATACATGAAGCAATCTAAATTTGAAAATGATGAACAGAAGTATTTGTAGTTTGGAAGGAGTATGTAATTCCATATTATGTGTGCATGGTGGGGAAGGAGAAGGAACTTAGAACTCAGTTATTAACCTACCACTAAAATGACATGGCAACTGTCAATGTATACATCTGGACAGATAAATTGCATGAAAAAGTATGAGCATGAAAAACACAAACTTTTCTTTAAAAACAGTTGAGAGCCTTGGAAAGAGCAACTAAAGATGATGATATTTTGTAGGAGGAGCATGGATGATAATGTGGTTGAGAAACACCAAGTGTTTATATTTCAAAAATACAATTACACATTTACAATTTTAAAAAAATGGAGTGAAAATATTTTGGACTTTTGCATGGTGAAACTATTTCAAATGGAGAATAAGAAGAACAATAGTAACAAATTGATAATATTATGATAACACAATTATGGCATTATCTAGTCTGATTTATTGAAACAATGTATGATTTTGTAACTCAGGGTACCTTAAAAATTTATGAAAAAAATCTTCAGACATCAACTATCACTTTCTGTTCTTTTCTCTAACATACATTCATATATATAATTATATTTAGGCACTGTGATTTAGAGTTGTGTTCATACTAGAGTTTCTGTACACAATATTCCAACAATCATAACACCAACATCAACTTCTCTTCCCCACTCCAGCCTTTCTCCTTAAGAGACACAATTTTAAGATTAATTATTATAGTTTAGGTCCTGTGCATCATATTGATGGTTCTCTCTCTCCATATATATATGTATATTCATACACACACATATACATACCACACCACTATACCACCAATTTGTCCAAGGTACCTTGATGCTGCCTCTTCTTATGTCTCCCCTCCATTTCTTTCCTCTGGCCTTGTCATTACTGTAATCTAAGGTAAATTTTTTTTTTTTTTGCTTTTTGGGTCACACCCGGCGATGCACAGGGGTCACTCCTGGCTCATGCACTCAGGAATTATCCCTGGCGGTGCTCAGGGGACCATATGGGATGCTGGGATTCGAACCCGGGTCGGCCGCGTGCAAGGCAAATGCCCTACCCACTGTGCTAGCACTCCAGCCCTGTAATCTAAGGTAATTTAAGGTTAACAAAATCCAAGGATTTGCCCCAATTTGGCACCTTATATTCTGCTGCCATGTTATTTTGTATACCACAGATATACAATATAAGTGAGATCATCCAATATTTGAACTTCTTCTGACTTCGCTTAAGCTGAAATTCCATCCAAATTACAGCAAACTGCATGATTTAATCATTCCTTGCGGTTGTGTAATATGCCATTGAGTATACATATTACATTTTCATTATCTACAAATCTGTTCTTGGGTGTCTGGGTTGATTCCATATCTTTGCTATTGTACTAAGTGTTGCAATGAACAATGGTGTGCAAACGTCCTTTTGAACGGATGCTTTTATGCCTTGGGCTAGATATTAGAAGTGGAATTGCTGGGTTCTATAGAAGCTCCACCCTTACTTTCAAGACATCTCAATAATGTTTTACACAGAAATTGAACTAGACAGCATTCCCACCAGCAGTGGATAAGAGTTCCTTTTTAAAATCAAAATCACAGTAGACACAGGTTGTTTTCAGACTTTTTGGATATGTGCCGTTCTCACTATTGTCGGATGGCATCCAACTGTCTGATGATTTGTATTTCCCTGATAATAAGTGATAAACACTTCTTCATATATCTATTGGACATTTGTTTTCTCCAGAGAAGTACCTACTCATCTTCTTTCCACAGTTTTTGATAGGGTTTTGCTATCTGATCATTATGAGTGCTTTACATACCTTGGATTGCAACCCTTTATCTGATGAGTGCAAATATTTTATCCCACTCAGTAGGGTACCCATGTTTAGTCCATGTTTTGTTTTTATTTTCCAAGAGGAAACTTTTAAATTTGATGTAGTACCATTTGTTCATTTTGGTTATCTCTGCCAAGGGAAGTATACAGTTGAAAACACCTTTGAACACTCAGGTTTTTATAACGTACATGGGTGACTGTAGAGATTACCCACCACACAGTCTGAAAGGTCAGTTAAATAAGTGAAAAAAATTCAGTTAGATAAGTTAAATAAATGGGTATCTTGTTAACGACAACTGGAAGAAAATCAGGAAGGTCAACCAGCTCATTCATAAAATATGATTGGGGGTGTTCCCAAGCAGTGTTTAGGAAGTTTGAGGGCTCCTCCCATTGATTCTTGGCCAATGCGCAGGTAGTTCAATGCTCTGGCTGGACAGTGCTGGGGATAATTCAGGTCACGTCTTCTGTACTGGAGGCCTTTAGGGTCACATATTTGGTGCTGGGGGGACCATGAGAGCTGTACCTGGCAACACCTGTGGACCTATGTGGTGCTGAAGCTCAAGTCAGGGTCAGCTGCATGCAAGGTACACGACTTACGCCTGATTCTGTACCTCCAAACCCCAAGTAATGTTTTCACCAAACAATTAGTCACAGGTAATAGCATGGGTGGTATCAACTATTCATAATATCAGAAGATAAATAGAAGATAAATATGAATATAAAGGAAATTAGCTGGGTATCTGTAGTAGGACTGAAATTGACTGATGAGAAAGAGAGAGAGAGAGAGAGAGAGAGAGAGAGAGAGAGAGAGAAAGAGAGAGTTAGCACAGCCATGTTTAATGAGCTCTTGCTAGTTTTTCAGACCTAGTAGCCCATAAGGAAGTGAGAAAAACTTCTGAAGCCAGAAGCTAGATAGACTATGGCGGGCTCTATGTATCGCTCCTTAGCCCAAGGGTCTAGCAAACACTGTTTCAGCGTTTTACTTTCCCTCTTATTAGCAGCAGTGAGACAATCCATGGAAGTGCAGCACATACTGCCGGCCTTGCAAGAAAGAGATGAGACTCAATAACCTTCCTTTTAGTAATTAAGGAGCCCCAGTGCTAAACAGTGGGTAGAAAACTGAAATACCATGTCATAATCCCACAGATCATACACTTCTTCTATCCGAGTTTCTACTTTAACCTCTGCATAAAAATCACATAGAAAGCCAAAACGGGGGGATGGGAAGGTTTCTCAAAAAGTGTTTGGTCTTCAGGAGGGTTTTCTATTGTCACCTCATCCATGTCTAATTTTTCCTATTTCCTCTAAACGTTCTGTCTGAAGAAGGAAATTTCAGCATCGAAAAAAATCTGGTCTCACCTCTCTCATCCATTCTCGAATGGTTTTGCCAGCTTCTTGATGCCACACATTGTGAACAGAGTCTGTCAGCGCCACAGCAGTCACCTTACTTTTTACATCTGCTTCTCGTTGAATCATCTGTTTCAGGATAGGAAAAATACAATATTGGCTATAATTTTTTCCCTCCTGGGTAAGGCCTGCTTAGTCACAGGTAATAACATTGCATTGAGCATGTAAAAGGCAACACGTATCTTTTGTTCAAAGTTATTCTGTCAGACACTGAACACCAGCCCTGTTCTTGTGCGGAGATGTGAAAAGTACTTTCTTTTACAAAGATAATACGACTTATGTCTCAGAGTGACACAGATCTATCATTTTTCATGGGGACTGACAAATCAAGGATTAAAGAAATCCAGAAAGGGGAGGAGCCCTGAGGGTTTCTTGTATGAGTTTCTTCCTGTTTCAAAGCTTCAGGGAAGAGAGTATCCTGGGTTCAAGGGTAGCTACAGGACTGACTCCTGCAGTCTCAGGCGACGGCACATCAGTAAAGGAACATGGAAGCAGTAAAGAAACACTGACTCTTAGCTGCACTTGGCCTGCTTATCACCAATGTCTTGAAGTCCTCATTGTTTTAAAATGACCACAAAAATTTTTTAATACCCTGTAAATAGCCTTTTGCTTTATCATTTATTTATATCAGCGATTACTCTTTCACTTCTTTCTTTTTTTTTTTTTTTTTTTTTTCATTTATTTATTTTTAATTAGAGAATCACCGTGAGGGTACATTTACAGATTTATACACTTTTGTGCTTATGCTTCCCTCATACAAAGTTTGGGAACCCATCCCTTCACCAGTGCCCATTCTCCACCACCCGTAAACCCAGTGTCCCTCCCACCCTCCCCAATCCCATCTCCCCCCCACCCCACCCTGCCACTGTGGCAGGGCATTCCCTTCTGTTCTCTCTCTCTAATTAGCTGTTGTGGTTTGCAATAAAGGTGTTGAGTGGCCGCTGTGTTCAGTCTCTAGCCCTCATTCAGCCCGCAACTCCCTTCCCCCACATGGCCTTCAACTACAATGTAGTTGGTGATCGCTTCTCTGAGTTGCCCTTTCCCCGGAACGTGAGGCCAGCCGCGAAGCCATGGGGTCAACCTCCTGGTACTGATTTCTACAGTTCTTGGGTGTTAGTCTCCCACTCTGATATTCTATATACCATAGATGAGTGCAGTCTTTCTATGTCTGTCTCTCTCTTTCTGACTCATTTCACTCAGCATGAAACTTTTCATGCCCATCCACTTGACTACAAAATTCTTGACCTCCTTTTTTCTAACAGCTGCATAGTATTCCATTGTATAGATGTACCAAAGTTTCCTCAACCAGTCATCCGTTCTGGGGCATTCGGGTTTTTTCCAGATTCTGGCTATTGTAAACAGTGCTGCGATGAACATACATGTGCAGATGTTGTTTCGATTGTACTTTTTTGCCTCTCTGGGATATATTCCCAGGAGTGGTATTGCTGGGTCAAATGGGAATTCAATATCTAATTTTTTGAGAATCGTCCAAATTGTTTTCCAGAAGGGCTGAACCAGTCGGCATTCCCACCAGCAGTGAAGAAGGGTCCCTTTCTCCCCACATCCTCTCCAACAGCGGTTGCTTTTGTTCTTTTGGATGTGTGCTAGTCTCTGTGGTGTGAGGTGGTATCTCATGGTTGTTTTGATCTGCATCTCTCTGATGATTAGTGATGCAGAGCACTTTTTCATGTGCCTTTTGGCCATTCGTATTTCTTCCTTGGTAAAGTTTCTGTTCATTTCTTCGCCCCATTTTTTGATGGGGTTGGATGTTTTCTTCTTGTAGAGTTCAACCAGTGCTTTATATACCATTGATATCAACCCCTTATCTGATGGGTATTGTGTAAATATCCTTTCCCATTCTGTGGATAGTCTTTGTATTCTGGTCACTGTATCTCTTGCGGTGCAGAAGCTTTTTAGTTTAATGTAGTCCCATTTCTTGATCTCTGTTTTTACTAGATTGCTTAGTTCCGTGTCACCTTTGAAGATACCTTTATCTTCAATATCGTGGAGGGTTTTGACGACCTTGTCTTCAATGTACCTTATGGTTTGTGGTCTAATGTTGAGGTCTTTAATCCATTTTGATCTGACTTTTGTGCATGGTGTCAGGTCAAGGTCTAAACCCATTTTTTTGCATGTGGTTGTCCAGTTGTGACAGCACCATTTGTTAAAGAGGCTTTCCTTGCTCCACTTCACATCTCTTGCTCCCTTATCAAAGATTAGATGATCATACATTTGGGGTTGTGTGTAGGGATATTCCACCCTGTTCCATTGGTCTACGGCTCTGCCTTTGTTCCAGTACCATGCTGTTTTAATTGTTACTGCTTTGTAGTAAAGTTTGAGGTTGGGGAGGGTGATGCCTCCCATCATCTTTTTCCCAAGAATTGTTTTAGCTATCCTTGGACGTTTGTTATTCCATATGAATTTTAGGATTGCTTGATCCATTTCTTTGAAGAATGTCATGGGTATACTTATAGGGATCGCATTGAATCTGTATAATGCTTTAGGGAGTATTGCCATTTTGACAACATTGATTCTCCCTATCCACGAGCAGGGTATATGTTTCCATTTCCTCATGTCCTCTTTGATTTCATGGAGTAGCGTTTTGTAGTTTTCTTTGTAAAGGTCTTTTACCAGAAGTTAAACTTTTAAACCAGCACAAGATATTAAAAAAATTTAAACTGCATGTTGGAAAATCCACCTGAGGGATGAAGAACATCCATATCCTCATCTTCATATCCTAAACAGCAGCATTCTGAGAGACCTAGAAAGATTACTACTGATGTTGCAAAAGAACTTGCTTTTCTGATCTCCTAGAAAAAAATCTGCATTTGAAACATCTGCCCTGGATTTTGTTGTGGTTGTTAATGACATGTGCAGACTTAATGTGGTAGAGTTTGGTGCCAGAGTGATAGCACTCTTGCCTTTCCCACGGCTGACCCTGGTTCCATCCCTGGCACCACATACGATCCCCTAAGCAGAGAGTGAGGAGCAAATCCTAAGCACCGCTGTGTGTGGCGCCCATACCCCCCAAAAGTGGTGGTGTCTGAAAATACTAAATTTTGTGAAATGAGATAAAATTAATAGGCTGAAGATTTAGTACAGGTGTAGAAAGTCTGGTGATTATAATTTCACTAACCTGAAGAATACAGTTATTAGACACTCTACAAGACAGAAAAATCTTTGATGTCTTACATCTGGCTGACAGATATAATGATGTGCAACTTTTCTATATATTAACTCATGACACAGGCCAGCATAATTCTCCCTTATATTGTTATAATCTTTCAAAACTTAAAAATTACTTTGATATTTTATTATTAGAGGTGGGGAATGGTCAAATTCTAGAGGATTTCAATAAAGACAAGCTATTTATAAATGAACCCAGTAAAAAAGAATTTCAAACTTAATTAAGATGGGCAGAACTGTGAATTGGTAAAAACTTTCTTTCAAGGTAAAAATCTCTCACATACCCTAACTAATTCTATCAAGATTAGCAATTATCAAAGTGTTCACCATAATGAAAATCTGGTGTTTCAGCCTACTTATGTAGGTTTCAGTCTTGATGCAATCTAATCTGATAAAATGGGAACTATTACAATTGACATTTCTGTCCAAAATCTTTGCTTTTTGCACCAGTTAGCTTAACTCATAGCTCCTTCTCCCTTCCTTACTAACAGTACTAAGAATGAGCAGTGATGAAAAATGCTAGTGAATGGACGGAAATGGTAGGGGGAGAATGAAGATAGGGATAAAGATCGATTAAGAGAAGAACCTTGGCTAGATATAGGTAGGGCATACAAGTAAGAATATAGGAGGGGGGAGAGATAGATAGATAGATAGATAGATAGATAGATAGATAGATAGATAGATAGAGAGTGAGAGAGAGAGGGGGGGGGAGGAAAAACAAACCTACTCATCCCTATAGAGGCAGGCTGGCAGGGTGAGGAAGGGGGTTGTTATGGGAGGGAAACCAGGGACACTGGTGTTGGGAAAAATACACTGTTTGAGAGGTGGGTGTTAAAACACTGTATGATTGAACCTAATAATGAACAGCTTTGTAAGGGTCTATCTCACAGTGACTTGATTTAAAAAAAAAAATCCTTTAAAAAAAGTGATAGGTGGAGAAACAGCTAGGCAAGAAACACCTTACAGAATGAAAGAAAATATCTGCATACAATATATCAAATAAAGAATTAATATCCAAGATATATCAAGCACTCACTCACAAAGCTCAGCGATAGAAAGAATTAATAATCCCATATAAAAATGGGGGGAGAAGAAGTGGGAGTGATGGCCCAGTAGTAGGGCAGAGGCACCCCTTATCACTCGCTGAATGCTGCCAGGAGTGATCCCTGAGTGCAGAGCTTGGAGTAAGCCCTGGGCACTACTAGGTATGGTCCAAAACAAACACAAACAAACCCACTCACCCCCAAATAGGAGAGGAAATGAATAGGTGTTTCCATGAAGACAACAAACTGGGCAGCCAGTAAGCATATGAAAAAGTGATCAAAGCATCGAAATATCATCTCATATATCAAAAAAGACTAGAGGCAATATATTATCTATGTAGGAGAGTGTGGTGAAAAAGGAATCCTCATTCATTGTTGGTGGGAATGTTTGGTTCAGCTGCTGTAAAAGTAGTATAGAAAAATGTCAAAAAAATTTGAGAATTGAACTTCCACATGAGCCAATGATCTCAATTCTTAGTCTTTATCATCAAAATACAAAAGCATTAATTTGAAAAGATATATGCATACCTACTTTTATTGTAGCAGTAAGTATAATTGCCTGGATATGGAGACAACTCAAAAGTCCAATTTAATGATAGGTGAATGGATTAAGAAGCTGTGGTATGTGTACACAATGGAATAATACCATGCAGCTATAAGTAAAAAACGAAATTGTGTAATTTACTGCAACTTATGGACTCTGCGCCAGGCTATTTTCACTCGGGGCGCCCCAGTGGGGGGCAGGTAGAACTCCCCACCAAGGGACCCAGACCAACCGCTGCCACACTCCAGGCCACACAGACACATTATAAGACACTTCCTACCTATTTTCCATAATTACTATACCATATTTGATGGAGTTCAGACAGTAGGCAACAAATTTTATATATATATCATATATATTATATATACATATATATATCTCGGAGAGCCCAGCAAGGTACCTAAGAGTATCCCACCTGCACGGGCAGAGCCTGGCAAGCTACCTGTGGCATATTCGATATGCCAAAAACAGTAACGATAGGCCTCACTCCCCTGACCCTGAAAGAGCCTCCAATCTTTGGGAAAGACAAGTAAAGAGAGGCTGCTAAAATCTCAGGGCTGGAGGAATAGAGATGTTACTGGTGCTCACTCGAGTAAATCGACGAACAACGGGATGACAGTGATACAGTGATACTGCAACTTAGGTGAAACCACAGGTATCATGTTGAATGAAGAAAGACAAGAGAGAGGGCAAATACCAGATGATCTTACTCTGGTGTACAGAGCATAAGTGAAGGGAATGAAAGACATCAAATGATGGCAACCTCTACGCTCCAGATTACAGTGCTGAGAATGCCATGGTGGAGGGGTTGAGAAGGATGTGGCAGACTGGAGGTCACATGAGGGCACTTATTTGAGAATCTTGAACACTACAATAGTTAAGTTAAAAGGATAGACTGACAAACAAATCAGCAAGAAAAAAGGCTGGGGAAAAAAGACTTTGGGATACAGGTGGAAGGATGCTGACCCTGGAGGTGGGTTTGGAGTTGGACCACCGTAACCCTAAAACTATTGATAAGGCTATAAATCATGGTGCCCAAAGAAAAAAGAAGAAAAAAAAGCAAACAACTTTTATAATAGTCTATAACAGAAAACTGAAGACATTTGAAATGGAGGGAGCTATACCACCAAAATTCTACTACATGTTAATCTAAGGTGAAGATGCAATTATTGGGAATCATGAATACACGCACTTTTGAAATTCATTGCTAATTTCTGTCTATATATAATATCAGTGTTTTTCTGATCATTAGCTCCCATTAAATTCTCAAAGGTAACTTTGTCTCTGAAAATGCTAAGTGCCTGTGTCCTCAATGTCTCCATACACTTCTAATGAACTATAAGATATCTGCTAAGTCATCTCTTCAAATTATTAAATGAAATTCAACATCTATACCAATGTTTCAAGAAGGAAAATAAGGCATTCTATTTTCTGTCATACAGTTTTCAGTATGGTATCAAGTCGGCAAAAATGACATAAATGTCATTTATATCACACAGCACTGTAAAGTTTCGGGCTGAAAAGGTGCTGAAGAATAATTTTTGACACACTAACTTTATTGATAGTTGAGTACCATTTTACACATTTCAAAATAAAATACATATTATCATTTTATTGAGAAGTGCTGAAATGCTCACAAAACTGTATCATCTTCTTCACTAAAAAAACAAACAAACAAAACAAACAAAAAACAAAAGGATCCTAACATTGAGAAATGGGTTAAGGGTCACACAGAATGTGACACAACTCTTTAAATGCCAGGCTCTTTCATCTGCATCATTGTGGTCCATTTTTTTCTTTTTGGCTACAGACCATATTACTCTTAGACAAATGAGCTACACTGTTTAATTCCTTTTCATAAAACAGTGTTTCACTGAGTTGAATTAAAAAAACAAAAAACAATCCAAATCCAGATTACTAAGGAATGCTGAAATTCTAAAAGTCATGCTAAGATTAGCCAGAAGCAAAACCAGACCATCAAAAAACATTATAATATTATTATACTTCAAAATAAATGATGTCTAGGAGAAGATGGAAAATTAGATACTTTTATGAATCCTAGCCATGCTCTGGGAATACAAAATATTTGATACTGTCACCTGATATTTGTTTTCTTTTTTGTTTGTTTTGGGGTCATAGCCAGTGGAACTCAGGTCTTTCTCTTGGCTCCAGTCTCAGGGATTATTCCTGGCAGGTTCAGGGGACCAGAGAGGGGGCCAGGAATCAAATATGGGTCAGCCACATGCAAGGTAGCACCTCCCTGCCGTACTAGCATTCCGGCCTAGTCTCCCTTCCTTAATGTCCATTTATCTATTTAGAGTCTCACCTTAGCTTTACACAATCTGTTCTTTGCTTTACTGTCCTGTGTAATTCTAGTCTGACAAAAGCTTAATGAACCCAGTCAATATCAAGTACTCTGAATAGATTGAGAACGTATATCATCTGTGTGCAGGTCCACCTTACTAGTGAAAGTTGTGTTGGGGTTGAAACTGAGAGATCAAAACCCATCAAAACCAAAACCAAAAAACCCCTTGCTTTTGCTTTCATTTTTTCTTTCTAGAATTAGGATTAAGATTTTAAACATGAAGTAACTGCTGCAGGTTAGGAAAGCCTGTCAGAGTGTAAAGGAATTTGGTAAAGGAAGGGCAGAGTCAGCAGCAGTGACTTCTTAGCCACTCTGTACACATCTGGCCCGATATTGGCCTCTTCCTATTCAACTTACCTTACCTTGCTTTCTTAGAGGTTCTACAATGATATACCTGCCCAGTCTCTTCACCAGTACTTAGCCAAATTCAAATCTTTTATATAACACTACATATTCCTTACTCTCATTTTTTGTGTCTACATGCTGTATAGCATACTGTATAGTTGTATTCCCTGGATTTCTTCCAGAACTCTATCATGAAGGAAAACACAAATGCTTCTTACTGCCATTTAACTTTTGCTTTTCCACTTCCCATTAAATAAAGTTGTTCTTCACTTATTTCGGCTTGGAAGAGAAACTTCTGAAGGGAGGAAGATATTGATGCTATAGGCTTGCTCTGTTATGAAAACTTTGGAAATTGTTTCTAATCATCAGATAAGAGCCATGGGGTTTTGGAAAGTCTACATTCAACCTAATGCTATGCTCAATATTCCCAATCTAAATAAATGTACTTGGAAGAGAACCATCTAAACCCTGATGCAGAAGAAGAAATGGATCATTTCATTCCATTTCGGTGGAATGAACCATGGAATTGTTCATTCGGTGGCCCACCATGGAATTCAGAATAAAATCCTCTCATACCTTAAAGTCATTGGGGACCCCAAAAGAGGTCCATGTGAGTTGGAGGTGGGGAATGTACATATGGGCATATAGATCCCCTTTTATAATTGCCTATATTCTATGTTTTAAGCAGTTTTTGAGGGAAATGACTGAAAGTCTTTCATCAGCACAAGCTCCTACAAGTCTGACATGTGTTCTACACATGCACGGAAGGTTATAGCATATGAGCTGCTTGTATAGGAAGAATATTTTGAAAGAAAATCAAATAACGCATGTTTCCTTCAGATTAGAATCTGACACTGCTGCAAATTTATAAATCTGAGGATCATTACTATTGCATGAGCATGAATGAATCATCACTCCAGTCAATAGCACACTGAGTTTTGAGATGCTATTAATATATACATATATGCATATGCATATGTTTTATATATATATATATTTATATGCTTGAGTAAAGAATTCAGATTAAGTTGTTTCAAAGGGTTGAAAAGTATGAAAAGCGGGTGCTTTCCAGTTTTCCATTACAGTGCTTCCATTTGTGTGCAGTTTTTATGTGGCTTGATAAACTTTACTATTTTAGCACAAACCTCTCCTAGCACTTTACATTTCTTCCTGAATGCCCCAGGATATGGCACACTGCCCTGAGTGTATTGGATCCACTGCTTAAAAGTTTACCCTGAGCCAAGAGGTTGAATGAGTCAACACTGGGTTTGGCAGTCCTTCCTGGTAAGATCTGCTGTTCCTGAGGATTCTTCTGCATTAGTCCGTCCCAATAGCATGTGACTCAAAGAACAAATACCATCTGTGTTGCAACATTTAAACCTTGGTCCTGTCACTGGAAGCTCTTGAAGTGCCTCAGTGATTACAAGGAAACGTACACCCTTGGGGGATGAAATGTGAAGACTAAAAGATCGAGCAGGAAATTCAAACAAGTGTGACCATCAACTTTCACAAGCTACGCACAGTCCATTCTGTGAGCTTAAGCATCCACTAACTCCACTGGCCTGAATTAGGCACCTTTATGGGTGTAGTCTTCATTCAAAGTGTGGTGGTTTCTTAGTTTCAAGGGAGGAACTCGCTGGGTTCAAATCCTGCTCTTCTGCTAATAAAATCTGGAGAAATTCTTTTAACTTTTTAAATGTCGTAATTTCATCACAGGTCAAAGGGAGATGACACTCTATTTAAGCATAGGATTACTGTAATCATGAAATAACCATACAACAACTAGAAGGTCTGCACATGATACACAATTGTAATGGACGGCACACTACCCCGTATGTTTAAAATAGGTGAAGCTAATGGAAGTTTAACTTAGAATGTGTCTAATAATAAATGTTCTATTTAAAAGAATACAGATCCATGAAGAAAAAAGTTGATAAAGGAATGCTTTATCCTTTGAGTACAGAAAGTTAAAATCTTTCTAAAACCACCTGCTGAAGAGCAGAAAGAGCTGATTAGTATGACTTTAAAATCCTGCAAGCAGAATATTCGGCCAGCAATAGCACCATGCTCTTGAAAATTAAAACAGGTTTGTTGAAGTCATGCAGCTCCACTTTCCTGCCGTCAGCAAACCCTTTCAGAATTACTGGGGCTGGCAACAGAGCTCGGAGTCCCGGCTTAGCAGTGCCAAACTGGTGGGAGGAGAATCCCCTCACTACTCTCTTTCTACATCAGGGACTAGAGCTAAGTACATTTTAGAAAAGATAATCGCAGAGATATAAAATATGTCCAGAGGAAGGCAGTATTGTGTTGTATTTAAAAGCATTCATAGCACTGGAATCAGATGCAGCTAAAATTTTTAATTTGGTTAACTGTGATAAGAATATGAAATGGCAATGACTGTAGCAGCCATTCTTATCAGGTAGCTTATGAATAAATATGGAAGGCAAGTTACTATAATTATTACCTTGATATTCATTTCAAATTTCTAAAATATGCTTTCCCTCTTAGAGTATCTATAGTGACATTAGCTTTCTATCCTGGTAAGGCAGCAGATACGAAACGGTATATAGCAATTTTTCACTAATTCCTCCCCACGACCCCCAGCTCTGGGCTTATTCAAATTGAGCTGGGCTTGCGTAAATATTTTTTTAAATAAGTGTAAACAGGATGATATACATTTTGGTTATCCCAGGACAGACTTGGTTTATGTCTGATGGCCTGGTGTGATTCGTCACATTATCCTCCCTCACTGGTTGTGTCTAATTGAATGATAAAGTAGATATCTGGTCAATGTATAGATGAAAAGTTCCCTTAGCAATCTGGTGTTACTAAGTTTCATGCTTAACAAGGTTAACTACAAACCCAATCTAGATAGCTGCCGCTATAAAAATAACCACGTTGGAAAACTTACAAGAAACAGTCTCAGAGTACCTAAGTTCAAAATGAAGGGCAAGTGTCAGTGTTGTGGCGAGCCCTCCCAGACGGGCATGGGGCCTCACGCCCCAGGTAGGCAAACACGGCCAGCTGGGCTTCCCTGGAGGAGCAGGGTAAGACAACATTCTCCTTTCCTGTGCTTTGAAGCCCAGGCTTCAATTCTTGCAACCTTTGTCTAATTTCAGGAAGGAAAAGGCTCTCACAGAGAAGATCCCCAAGGGATAGGGTATGTAAACTGAAACTTCTTGGGTCACATGCATTTATGAAGATAAGTCTCCAGCCACGAGTTAGGGGAATGGCAAGTTATGATTTATTATCGCAGGCAGCCAGAAGAGAGCAGTAATAACTTCCATTTCCTTTCCTGCCCAGGCCATGGTGCCACGTGCAGACGCCCTCAGCAACAACAAAAGCATACGTAAGGTGGGTTATAAAGAAAACAGAAAATGCTGACAAAATATTAAGTGACTGATCATCTTGCAGTTGGGAGAAAAGGCAAGTACTTTACAAAAATACATAGTGCTAGGGGGAAAAAAAGGCAACAGTTGGAGAGACATTCTATAAACCAAGTAAACAGTAACAAAAAACAATGAACCCCTCCCCACAGCAAGTTATTGTTAGGAAAAAATCAAAAAGGTCATATGTAAAAAAATAAGCACTGTGTCATTATCAAGGTGACTAATTTGATTAAAAAGTTTTAAGACCCACATATAGTGGCTATCATCTTATAAAACATTTAACAATAGATTAAAAATTATTATATATAGCATTAATTAGGTGGAAGTACCTATATGAAAAAATATATTTATATGCCACTATATTAATATATTTTCACTACACTGACAATATGCTAATATATCATATTATAATAATCATAATATAGTATGTTAATGAACTATATGTACTATCTGTATTAATATATTTTAACATACAGAATATATGAATATATTATAGATTTATATAAAATAGAAATGAATATATCCAAGTATGAGGAAATATGACTAGTATGGAAAACATGGCAGGCCCACTAAGGTAGATGTGAAAAGGTGAGGAAATATACTCAGAAATATAAGACAACTTATTAAAACTTGAGTTTTTTTTTTTGGGGGGGGGCGGAGCGATAGCACAGCGGGTAGGGTGTTTGCCTCGCACGCGGCCGACCTGGGTTCGATCCCTGGCATCCCATATGGTCCCCCAAGCACCGCCAGGAGTAATTCCTGAGTGCAAAGCCAGGAGTAACCCCTGAGCATTGCTGGGTGTGACCCAAAAAGCAAAAAAAAACAAAAAAACAACAAAAAAAAAAAACTTGAGTTTTTTATTAAGGTGCAACGTTTCCAGGCACACAAAGTCCCAGTTCCAACTGCATTACTAGAGTGCGCTTCCATCTCCTAGTGTCCCCACGTTCCCTCCTACCTTGACAGACTCACGTGTCTACGGATCTATCTATGTCTATAAATGTAGGTATCTACAAATGTGTAACAGAAAATCTTATGAGCCCTGATTAACTGGCATTTTCTAGGAATACTTTGCAGATCAGGGGGAGGCATACACAGTCAGCTGATAGTTAATAGTTGGTTTTTTGGTGTCTTTTTTTTTTTTTTTTTACAGAATGCTATTTCCTTTTGGTAGAAAGAAAAAAAGAATAAGATTTTTCTGTCATGAAGATGAATAGCAGATAATCAGAATAAAGAAGAATGTGACATTTGACAAATCCCTCCTATATGACTTTACATTAGGTGTGAGTTGGATAGATATACTAATTGCCTTGGTTGTGGTGAATATTTAACAATGTATACAGATTTTGATGTCATGGGGTTGTATATCATTAACAATTACAATTTCTGAATGTCAAAGGTGGGGGGAAAAAGCTTTCACATTGAACCTTCACATACAGGTTTGATATATTTAGCTTTACTACTAGAGCTGTCTGAAAATTAGTATTAATAAAGATTTTAGGTTTTCTTTAAAAATTTTAATTAAATTTTTTTTTTATTTTGGCAGTGTGGTTTGCAATACTGTTAATGAATGGCACAGTTTCTTGTAAGATCATTCCAGCTCAGCATCTGCTAGAATATCCACTTTCCTCTCCCACTGGTCCAGGATCTCGTCTCCCCCACCATGATTCCCCTCAACCTCTTGGTATTAGTTCTAATTTCTGTTGCCTTTGGGTATTTGTCACTCCCCGACTACATTTCTTTATATCCCACATATGAGAGAGAGGATTCTGTGTTTGATTCTTTCCTTCTAACTTCACTCAGCACGATACTATCCAGATCCATCCACAAAGCAGCAAACTGCATGGCTTCAATCATTTTGTTTGTTTGTGGGCCACACTAGGCGGTGCTCAGGGTGCTCAGGGCTTACTTCTGGGTGTGCACTCAGGGGTGGACTCCGGTGGGCTAGAGGGACCGTAATTTTCTCCTGTAGTTGAGTAATATTCCAATGTGCACATGCATCCAGTTATCTGTTTTTGGACATGGGTTCTTTCCATATTTTGGCCATTGTGAATAGTGCTGCCATGAGCAGAGGAGTGCAGATGTGTTTTCTGAGTAGAGTTCTGGGCCCTTGGGGTAGATGCCAAGATGTAGAACACTGGATCATATGGAAACTCAATTCCAGTTTTTTGAGACGAGTCCACATTGTTTTTCAAAAAGGCTGGATCAATCAACATACCAATATACCAACATTCAGCAGTGTTGATATTCACATTCTTCCACATTCACTCTAGTACTGACTGGTTTTGTTCTTTGTAGTATGTCATAGTCTCATTGGTATGAAATGGATGATATCTCATAGTTATTTTGATTTTCACTTCCCTAATGATAAGTGATGCAGAGCATACTTTCATATACCTTCTGGCCATCTGTATGTCTCTGAGGAAGTTTCTGTTCATTTCTTCCCACCATTTTGGATGGGGCTGTTTTTTCCCCCCCTTTTCTTGTACAGTTATACCTGTGCTTTATATATCTTGGATATTAACCCCTTCTTTCTTTTTTTTAATTTTTGGGGGGAGAAGGAGATTTGCGGGGTAGGGTTTGTGCCATACCCAGCAATGCCTAGGGTAAGTTGTTCCTGGCTCTGTACTCAGAACTATCACTGGTGGTGCTCAGGGAACCATATGGGTTGCCTGGGATCGAAATCAGGTAGCTTCATACAAGGCAAGGGCCTGCCCCACTGTGCTATCACTCCAGCCCCTAACTGGAGCAATAGCACAGCAGGTAGAGTGTTTGCCTTGCACGCGGCTGACCCGGGTTCAATTCCTCTGTCCCTCTTGGAGAGCCTGGCAAACTATTGAGAGTATTCTGCCTGCACGGCAGAGCCTGGCAAGCTACCCGTGGCATATTCGATATGCCAAAAACAGTGATGGACATGTTATGGTGCCCACAAATCAATGAGCAACTGGAGGACAGTGCTACAGACAGTGCTATTAACCCCTTATCAGATGAGTGGTAGGCAAATATTTTCTCTCAGTCTTTGGGTTATCTTTTAATTCTGATCTTCATTACTTTTTTCTCTTGTTTTGTGTCTTCACATTTGTTTATACTTGCTTGGCCAATGCCACGGAATCACTGAAGGTATCTCTAGATCAACGTCATCAAGTGTTCTTAGTTTTCCTCCATATAATTTATGGAATCGGGTCTGAAATCTAGGTCTTTAACTTTATTTTGATTTGACTTTTTCATTTTAGAAAGGGGCCTGAGGCTTTTTTTAAAAAAAATTCTTTTTGCAAGTGGCTGACTGGTTTCCCCCATACCATTTGCTGAAGAGGTTTTCCTTATTCACTTCCTGGTTTTTTTTCCCCCTTTACTGAGTAAAGACTGACAGACCAGATTCTAAGGATCTGTCTCTGGACTTTTCAATCCTTTTCCATTGGTCTAAGAGTGTTCCATCCCAACACCACTATATTACTACAGCATTATAGTAGAGTTTAAAGTTAATTTTTCAGTTCTGATCACTTAAAATATTTTTAGTATACTAAAAAAAATCTGCATATTCAGTTCCCTGACAAACATGGGAGGCAGCTTTCTATTTGCCTATTATCTGTTAATTGCTATGAAGTTGAGGAAGCTATGATTCTCGCTCTCTCCTCTCTTTTAGTGGTATTCAGGATTGAACTGAGTCATATCCCTCAGGAAAGACATGATTCCTGACCTCCATAAAGAACACAACTTGGGAAGAAAGGCAGATTCAGACATGTTTTATAGAGATCCTTAATATTCAGAGTATCTATAGATAGATTATCTCATAAGAACTTTTTTTTGTTTTTTGTTTTGATGTACGAGACACACTTAGTAGTGTTCAGGGATTACTCCTGACCTTGTGCTCAGGAAACTGCAATGCTGGGCATTGAAGCTTGGGATTACGTAGCTCTTATACAGATAAGGAAACTGACAATTTACACCACAGAAAGTAAGAAATTTGTCTACATTCATATTGTAAGAAGCATATTTCTAAAGTCCAAATTCTTTATCTTTTATGTTTTCCTTTCTTAAACATTTACTATACAAGTAATTATTTGTCACTGACTTTATTTTTTTAATTTTTTTTGCTTTTTGGGTCATACCCAGCGATGCTCAGGGGTTACTCCTGGCTTTGCACTCAGAAATTACTCCTGGCGGTGTTTGGGGGACCATATGGGATGCCGGGGATGAACCCAGGTCAGCCTTGTGCAAGGCAAACGCCCTACCTGCTGTGCTATCACTCCAGCCCCTATTTTTATTTTTTTAATTATTATTTTATTTTTTTTTATGTTTTGGGTCACACCCAGCAATGCTCAGGGGTTACTCTTGGCTCTGTACTTAGGAATTACTCCTGGCAGTGCTGGGGAACCAAATCGGATGCTGGGAATTGAACCCGGATTGGCCACGTGTAAGGCAAATGTGCTACCCACTCCAGCCCCTCTGACTTTATTTTTAACTGAACTACAAGGTCTATGAGAACAGGTTATACTTCCTAGGCCAACATCACATACCCACCTCTCACAAAATGACTGGCATATCACTGGTGCTCAATAATTAATGATAGAAGAAACAGATTTGCAGAAATGAAACAAATCAGTGAAAACAATGATCAGGAAGTCAGACATGTCTGGCCTGGCAAATTAGAAGTCGACTATATCGCAGGTTGGGTTTCACAGGAAACAATGTTTGAGATGGAAATTAGTTTGTAGAATGTTTACAAAGGAGTGACTTAGGACCAACATCTGGGGAAGGGAGAACAAACTATGAATAAGTGAAGGTACGCTGAAGGTCCAGATCATTTTACATAGCCTCAGAAAGCTCTGAACCTAGAATGGTCCTTTAGTAACTTCCCAACCTGAGACCAGATAGACTGGCCTTTAATCTGCCACACTGTTGTCCTTAAATATGGTCCTTATAACAGCAGAGACTGAAGAATCTGACAGCTGAAGGCTGCAGAAAGCATCCCCAAGAGCTGGCACAAGTCCTTTAGTGAAAAAACAACTGAGCAGTGTATCACATTGGGCCACATCAAATTTGCATTAATTTACTGTCTATTCAAATATAAATCATCCTTTAAATCTGCCCTCTATTCTATTATTCCTATATTTGATCACATCATGATTTAAATCAGTTTCTATGAGATCAAGTAAATTTTTGTGAGGTTCAAGAACTCGCACATTCTAATGCCATAGTATCAATCTATTAAATAATTTGTACTACCTAGCTAAAGATCATAATGCGAAAACACAGAGTTAAAAAAACCAAGAAGCTACTAAAAAAGACAATTCTGTTTGTTTGTTTTTTGGGTCACACCCAGCGATGCACAGGGGTTACTCCTGGCTCTGCACTCAGAAATTACTCCTGGCAGTGCTGCAGTGCTCAGGGGACCATATGGGAATCTGGGAATCAAACCTGGGTCGGCCGCGTGCAAGGTGCTGGGCTACCTGCTGTGCTATCACTCAGCCCCCAAAAGACAATTAAAAAAAAAAAACCCACAAATTTCAAAAATTATAAATGCTTTGAAGAATGATTTTTCTTTTTTAAAAGTACAAATGAAATGTCCATCAGAAAAATCATGCAATAACCTGAGGTTTCAAATCTGAATGTACCAGGATACAAAATAACCCCAAACTTCAAATAAAGTATGTAATCATTGTTTCTTAGCATTTCCTGTGATAAACTCAAACCTGGTGGGGTTGGTAGGGCAAAAGAAAGATAACCAGGCACAGAAAGTTTTTATTGTAAAAAAGTAGTTTTACCTTTTCAAGTCTCAGCCTTTTAAGTAATTTTCATTTCATCATCAATTTTCATTTCATTTCAAATGTACATTTAGGTCCCAGCAAAAAATGGTATGACACTGATTTAATCTGCATATATGAAAGGAGGTTTGTACCTGAACAATCTAGTGCAGGTACTGACCCAGTGACATTTGGAAAGTACAATTAGATCACTCAAAGCCACCTAAGTGTTCTTGAACTAAGATGTGTTAATCAATCGTGGATTATCAGAGTTGCCAGGCATTGAGGAGCAGCTGACATCCATTTTTAAATAGGAAAATGACATGAGTATAATAAGTGTAAGTCACAGCTTTCTACACTGAAAATATTTGAACAAGTATCTCCAGATGGTTTCTCTATCTAGGACCTTCAGCTAAATAACTGGAGTTTATGTGCTTGCTTACTCATGCAAGGGAACACTATTGCTGTAGAGAATTTCAACTGAAAACTACTTAAACTACAGACTTCTTAAATGCATTTTCTACTGACCAATAAATATAGGAAAATTCTTTAAGATGTGATTTTAAAATGATCCTGTTATATGTTGGAGTTATTTTCTTAAGAGCGCGCAACTCACAATTCTGTGATGATAATAAAAAGACTGCATGAATAAATGGTCTGACACATTGACATTAGGACAGTACTTTTTTATGGATTGCATCAACTGCCCAGAACCCTATAAACATAGGGTTCAAGAAAAGATGGGGTGGAATAGAAAGCAGTCATTTACCTACTGGTGGTATGGTTATATCTTCTTTCCAGAGATGGAAAATATATACATTACTATAGGTAGTAAAAGAGCACTTCTGAGTTCATATATTAGTGAAACATAGACAAGAGCCACTATACTCTAAGAGTCCTTTATCAGCATCCTTTGTAATGGAAGATGCTGGAGTAGCACTTCAGATCACTATAGGAAGACAAGAAACCCCAAACCTATCATTTTAGTTCTGATGCAAGATGGCACTGAAAAATTTACATTGAGGGAAGGCTTATGTCTGAGTGAAGAATAATTATTCTCTAGGTTATTTTTAAAACATAATATTTTCTTTCATGTGTCTGTTCATTAGCACTTCTTTGGGGGCTATGCCACCAGTTGAGTCAATAATTTAGGACTTATATTCCACCATCATTAACTAGTGCCTCAGTTATATATGCATTAAGCAGTTCAAACATTAAGAATTTAAAATAAATACACTTAGGCAAGCATGGTAAGGATGTTTAGCAAGCATGCTATTTATTATGGTAAAAAGCAGAATTTCTGTTACATCACACCTTTTGTTAAGTAGCCAATTTAGCCAATATAAACTCCTATAAAGTGGCAAAGATATAAAAAAGAGTCAGTAGTTCACTAATTTTGAAAGTCAATTATATGTCACTGTTTCGTATCAGGTTAATTACTTCATTTACATTTTTGGAATTTTAAAGCAGTGCATGAAAGGTCTTAGATTGACAGCACAGCAGACTGAAGTTCTTACACTAATTTTCCTGAGTGTTAATAATATAAAAGGCAATATATAAAATGACATTACAAGAGCATTTTATCTAATTAGATTATAAGTGAAATAAACCTGGGACAGAAATAGGATAACAGGGAGAAGCTTTCAGAAAAAAAACTTTATGGAATAGGAAAGGTAAAAGGAAAGTAGTCAATTGGTGGATCACTTGCATATGGTACTGAGTATATTGGGATGAGTGGAAGCCAAACATCAACAAAACATCAGTGTGCATGAAGGGAGGAAAGCTAATGCCATTCAAGTAATGTTAAGAGAAATCTTGAGTATCAAGTGCAAAAGAAACAAAAGCATACTTCGTGGGGAAGGTTAAAGTAACTGGAGTGTCATAACAGGGAGTTGGGAGGAGCACAGGCTATCACAGATAGCATGAAAAAAATGCACAGAAAACAGGGAACTCCATTTCCGATCCTAATCCACTTTCACAAGAGCTCAACCTGTCACGACTTCCTGTGATGTCACGATTAAAACTATCGTCTACTTTCTATCACTAAGTTGTCATAAAAACCAAGACTTCTCTAAGTCCGTGTCTTCCCACATAACCACCAGTATGTACTATGATCGATTAGTCCCTTTCCTCTTCAAACAAAAAGGACAATAAACTCACTGCTGAATTTACCAGCACTTGTATTAAATATTCCTAGAGTTGAATTTGGTACCTGTAGGAGTGGGCTGACTAGAACATCTTAACACTTAGACAGATTCTAACAGCGACAAAGGCAATGCAATCATATCTCATCCCCCCTGCCATGCCCGTTTTATTTGGTGATTATAATGCTACTATGGAGAGTTTTATGCATATATCCTCCCAACACCAACACTCACTACCAGAGTGCCCGTTTCCCCCACCAATATCCCAGGGACCTTTTCCATCCCCCACGCTACACCCCAGGTAAGCTCAGTTCTGTAGGTGAGCAACCACATCACCTATCACCTTTATATGAAAGAATCAATTTACAAGAAGCACCATGGTTTGCTGCTGCAAGTTTAAATGTTAATTAATATTGACATGACACTACCTGTAACCCAGAGGAAAGAACAAAAAAGTTTCCAGGGCCATTGGAAATAATCTAGTCCAATTCCTTCTCACATAGATTAAAAAAGAAGTGAGGTGACTCGAATCACAAGCTTGTTTTAGTTGACATGGGATAACTCTGGGTTCAGCAGTAATAATGGCTTTCTTTACTTTATAACACAGTGCATTACTTAAAGCAAGTGTGTGAGCAGTTCCTGGATGGTGTCTCCTGGTGGCATGATTCCTCGTAAGGCCGTGGGCTCCAACGTGATTTACTGTCCTGTGAGTTCAGGTTGAGAGGCCACCAAGGTAGCTTCTAAACACAAATGGCTTTAATTCTCTAGACCAAAGGGCTATGGTTCGGTTCTTTCTCTGATCAATTTGGCAGGTAAAGTCAGTTAACTGGCTTCTTCATGTAGACACTGCCTTAGTATGGAAATGAATGTGGAAACATTCATCTTTGTCAGAAATTATGTCAAATTATTCAAATTTATTGGTGAATTACAGAAAACATCCCAGCTGATGAACATCTCAGTCATATGTTTTATAGAGAACACTTATGGTTCTGGAAAGATAACACTGCAATGAGCTTTTTCATTCTGAAGCAAAGATGTTTGGGGAGAAGATGGGGTCTGTTATTCAAGATAATAATTTATTTTAATCATAAAACATCCCAAAGATGTCCAGTATGTAAGTATTAAAGCATATTTCTTTAGAGAGGGTGGGTATTGTCTGCCCTTCTCCATATTATGGTCCTCCTTTCAAGAGACCTAGAAAGCCAGCTCTAAGACTGTCAGTTCCCGTATTTCCATAGCCACACTGCGGCCCTCACAGTAGCACTGCTTTTCTGGCTTGAGGTAATAACCGATTAGCTACAGCACAGTGGTGTGATGTTAACGTTATTCTTTGCTGTACTACACTCAGCCAGTGTCTCAAAAATTAATGCAAGTATATCAGTATCTGAAATTAACTTTTTATAGCCAAAAGCAACATCCTGCTAGGAGGAGAAAAACCTATTATAAATGGGCTGGCATCTGATTGCTTGTAGATGTGAGGACCAGGAAAATAACATTTCAAATTATAAAATGTTGAATATAACAAAAGCTGCCCAATATTGATTAATCAGTGTTTTGTTTATGAACTGATGAGGTCTAACTAGGTGATGCCTATTCTGAGTTTGGCGACAGATCTATTACTAAAGCTCCAAGATGAACCTAAATTAGTTAATGCTCTTATGTTACGTAGAAATAATTCAAATTTAAAAAAAACCTGTGAAAAAAATTACAAAACATTTCTCTGAGCTATGCACTAACCTTGAAAGTTTTTCCAAGAAATCATATAGAACTAGACATTAAAACACATAAAAGCACATATCACTTAATAAATATTATTAAAAAATCACTTGTAAAGATTGGAACAGAAAAAAACTAATGTAGGATAATGTACATATCTATTTTCATTTAAAAATGTAATTTCTAACTGCAATGTCTATTTAGTGGAAACCAAATTTGGGTTCTGTAAAGCAAAAGAATTTTAGGAATTTTATTTAAAATTGCCCACATGTTAATGCTTAGAATTTTAGCTGATGATCAGAGCAAACACCACCACATTGGCAATATTTCTTTTTTTATCCTTGTTTTGGTCAGGCTGCATGCAAAGACATACCATGAAAACTTTAAAATCTGTAAAAATACTTTATCCTAATTACTTATTTAAAACATATCTTTAGTTAGTGAAAACAGGGCATTATTTAACTGCATATTTTCATATATATAACACATGGTTGCAATTCTGGAAAAGATGACTACAAAATTTTACCAGTTCTTTTATGAATCTGATTAATTAGGAGAACACAGAAAACACTTTTCTACATTCCAAAGGATACTGGTTGATCTCCACATTTCGAGGAGGGCGAGCAGGCAGGAAAAGTTTTGTTTTTCTAAATAATATAAACAATGTCATTAATGTCCTTCGAGGGAAGAGAATGGTAGCCCCGCAGTTGGCAACATGTGTATTTAGGATTAGAGTGGACATTAGATCCTACAGTGAATCTGTGTATCTTCAAGAAAACCAAATTATAATTTCCCACGGAAAACACTTCAGTTAATTATGTTGTTTCTAAGCAGAAAGGTATAAATCATTTCTGCCTGTGCTCTTCTTTCTTATCCTTTGCTTATCTTTTTCTTGACCTTTATCCAAAAAAAATCACACTAACTCTTGAATACTTCCTCTCACTTGATTTCCAAAGCTGTTCATCATGAAGCACAGCTGGCAAGGGATCTAAACCTCATCGCTGGGCAAACTTGCCCTTCTGGTTTTGCCAAGAATGACATTTTCAGGGAAAAAGTTACTGTATGGGCCACTGGATACTGTATTAGTTTATGAGAACCAATACCCCCACCTTCTTTGTTAGCATAGCATATAAGCTTTAGGGGGAAAAAAACTCCAAAAAACCAAGCATTAAATAGTCCAAGTTCTCGAAATTCAATTGTTAATTAAAGTAGAAGCACAGGAATCAGCTGAGTATTTTTACTCATTTCCTGAAGAAAGATGCAACAGAGGATAAGCAGTGCCCCCTAGTGTCAATAACCAAAGACAATAAAAGAAAAGTTGTTAATGTGAACCACACGACAATTATTGAAAATATATGCATATAAAATTATAAATATGCGTTTGTTAAAATTAAAACTTTTACCACTTTAATAAAGTCACAACATACAATAATAATTTCTTTAACATTAATATGTTCAGGAATGCATATGCGCGCGCACACACACACACACACACACACACACACACACACACACACACACACACACACTGACATGGCCAAGATATCTTTAATGTTCCAGGCAGCTCAGAAAAAATATTCCACCCGGCACAGCAGGCCATGCATGAAGCGGGTGTCGGCAAGTCCAGCAGAATCACTCACTGTGAAGACGTCTAATAGGAACTGTGAATACACAATACAGGCATCATGGTTTGAATGGCTAAAGTGGCATGGCCTGAACAGAGTCCGATGGTTTCAAGCCCATCCAAAATTGTAATTAAACCTGTAATGAGTGTTTAGACAGTTTTCTCTTTTTTGTTGGTAACAGAGGTAGCCTACTTAGCCTGTATTAGATACTGATTTTGAAAATGCACAACTTTTACGATGACAATTCTGGATACTCAATCCAAAATTATAAAGTACAAATAAAATATGGTTATCTTTTGAAGGAAATGCACCACACCAAATTCACCTATTAAAAATATATGCCGTTTACTTTATAAAATTTAATTTGAAAAAAGTTTCTGGATCAAAAATCCGTGAGCAAATATTCAGTCAGACTAATGAAGGTTCTATCTCTGGAGTGACATAAGTAATAAAAAGCAAAGCTAGCTTCTCATTCCATACAATGCTGTCTAGTCCACTCATTCATAACAGCGATTTTTGCCACAGAAGCCATAACTACAAGGCAAAGTTTTTTAAAAAAAGAATATCCATACATGTAAAAAATATAATAAAGATAGAGATAACTCATATATATGTATAGCTCAAAATCTATTAATGGAAAACTAATTTTGTTTGCATAAAAGTGTAAGAAGAAAAGGATTTTAGGGTGATTAAAAATTTATTTGTAAAGGACACTTAATTTCTTTTCTATGTCCATCAATAATGAATATATTACTAGTTTAGCATTAAAAAGCAAGGAATATAATAATTAGACATTTATGAAGATATCCCAATATGCATTTAAATTTCTTCATCTTTAAAATAAAGAAGGTGCAAATTCAATAGTTTAATTGAGACAAACACAGTGTCCAAATGATAGTAAGGAATAGATAGGTATTTCAAATCTTTATAATATCTTCTGTTGCAAGCAGATGAGGACAATTGATTCAAGTTGAGGAAAAAGTTCTAAACTGTTTATTATTGAATTTTTAAAAGAAGTTGAACTTTGTCTGGGCTGTAAAAATCTTGATGATTAAAGAATAACAAGAACCATTTCACTTGCCACAACATTTAGCCTATGTTAAGAAAGATATATAAGCAGTGGGCACATTTATGTTTTGTGGCTTCAAAAAGTACCAGTTACTTCTGAGAAAACTTTCCACAGAAAATGAAATTTTATCCTACCTCCTTAAACACAGGCACCTGCTTGGATAGATGAGAATGAAAAAGTTGTGTGTCTAATGGTGAGGGGAGAGGCCTGATTTTTACCTTGGTAGCACAATGTTCAACATGCTATTGCAATTGTCACCAAATATCTGCAATTGCTTAGAAGTGTTCAACTGGCAAAAATGTTATTTATAGGAAGCTGCTGTACCTTTTATCTGATTTAGAAATTTTTATTGCGGGAGGGGGTGGGCGGCTCAGACTGTTGCATCTTTAATTTCACCACAGAACATCTGGAGATTGCTTGTCATTAATGGAGACATAAAGTGAAAAGAGATTTCCATTCTCTTCACTAAACAAGCTGACATTACTTCCCAAAAGACCCCCCCAAAAGAGTCAGAAGTTCCAAATACTCAGAGATAATAAAACACCATTAAGTAAGGCTTTCATTTTTAGAGACGTAAACGAGGGACTTTTTTAGATGCAACCTAGAACATTTCTGTATGTTCTGATTTTGAATATGTATGAATAAATTTCCAGGGCCAGGTTTTTCATGTAAAAGAAAAAGGGAAAGGTAAGTCGGTCCATGCCTGTTGCATGAAAGAGATGCTAGGTCAGTAGCATAAAAATTGCGAAGCTAAGTGTGCATATAGTCTATGAGAAATAGTGATTAGGAGCTATTATTAGTCCTACGAGGTTAGAATAAATGGAATGGTTTGTAATACACATATTTTATTATCAGCATTAACCTTCCAATAATTACATTTGATTTTTTCCTAGACTATCTCAGAGTTTGAAAAAAAGATATACGAATACCAATACAAAGATACATTTAAAATGAGCTTTTAGCTTTTTCTTTCTAAAGATTACATTAAAATGCTCATACACAAATTTTTTTTTGCATATGCTGATTTGTTCTAATGGACTACAGATAAGAAGATTCTTGAAAAGTGTTCAGAGGCAGAAAGCATATAAAAGATCATTTAAAAGGAAGATATTTCTTTCACATATGTAGTCACATGCTTGCAAGTAAGTAGCTCATCATGTATATCACATCTGCAGAATTTATTCAATAAATTCCCATAAACTTAAACATCATTCATCTATATCAAAGAATTGAGCATAATAAAATTTTAATCAACTTTCATTACCTGAAAACATTTTTTCATGATAAAAAAGAACCATACTTTCAGGCATGATTCAATATAATTTAAAAAATGAGAACAAATAGAGCATTTAGTCTTTTAATATTATTTCTTTAGATATATTTTTAAAATATCATTTAGGGATGCAATATTTGCCAACTATGGTTGGTACTTGCTTATTAATCAACATATATTCCTCAGACATATTTACAGATTTTCTGTATTTAATCTGAATTAACTAGAAAATGTGAAACCTTTTAAATACATGTTAAGAATTAGTTACAATTAAAACTTAAGTGACAATGTAAGTTAAGAATCAGTTACAATTAAAACTTAAGTGACAAGGAATTTACAAGCACATTCTTAGGAGATGCATTTTATTCTTTCTCTCTCTTCCTTTCTTTACCACAAAAGCCAGAAAACATTTTATTTAAGAGAAGGAAAAGAAAGGGGAAAAGAAAGCAAAGAAGTCCTGAGATTATGGGAAGGAATTCCAAACTAGGATTATATAAGAGGTGCGTTTTAAATAAATACATAGTTAATTGTTAATGATTTTTACTGCAAAGTTTTTATATTTGAAATTTTAGACTGGTAACATGCTATACTAGAAACATGGTAATTTCTAAAAAAGCACCAATAATTGCATGTTTAGTGAAAAATTATGAGAAGGGTAAAATCATTGTATTCTTGCAGTATTTGAAATTTTTAATGGCTATATTTGAAAAGTCATCAGTTTGAAAAACTTTTTCGCAAGTCCTTGCTTCTTCATTTATATTGGAAACATAAGTGGATTTCACCAGAGAAGTTTTTACCAGAAATATCACCATGTTTCTACTTGTCTAGCCCTTCCCAGCAAAATCCCCTATGTCCCAAAAATGTTTTACAAAGAGCCTGAGTCCAGTGACCATACTTCAGACAGAGACCTCCATTCCTGAGTCTTGGGAAGCCTGGGAATGTGTTCTTTCAGTCTGAGTCCTGGGTCTTATTTCTAATACAATGAATGGGCATCTTCATGCATCCTGATAACTTCACAGAATTTCTTTTATCTACCAAATACTTTAATCACATCTCTCCAATTTGGCTCCATACAAGATGCTGATTAATTGATGTAAATTTTAAGGGAAGATATAAAAAAATTGGGACTGAATTCTTGGGAGAAAAATCTGTTCGGTTTGAGTACACTTATACTTACTCATGATTGCTCACTAATGGGCACTTATATTTCAGGTTGTCATTCAGTCCTGTGAAGGGTTTGTACTAGATATTCTGCAGCATCATACACTTGTTGGCTGTATGTAGTCAATGGGTCTTCCCATGGCTAAGCTAAAGCACTTTCCAGAATCTGAATTAGTTTGTTTGATCATGAGTTACTGTAAAACACAGACTCTTCTGACTTTTGAGGTAAAAGAGCTCTCTTCTACTCATGAGATTACTTTACATTTAGCAGGAGCTTAAGATATATACTCTCTCATTCAGATATGCAAATGTAACCACCAGAGACACGTAAATTATGCAAGATAATGTATGTTTCATTTTAGCTGGAAGAAGTACAACACTACACAATTCTATTTCAGAGAACTCTACTTGCACCAAGTTGAGATGAACTGAAAAAAAGTTGCAATGTGATCTCCATGTTTCTACAGACTGAATTCAGTTTTGAAGAGCTATTTTCAAGTACTTAGAAAGGTTTTTCACTTAAAGATTTTATGTCTTTTTCACTGGCATTTCCCTAAACTATTAAACTTCTATGCAATCTTCAGAAAACAATTCCATCATTGTTTATGAAGACTTTTTCCATACTTTCATGGTTTACACATAAGTGATTAACAGTTTTAGGCACAGTTAAATTCCAATCACTCCCAAGTCCAAGTTTTTAAATATAAGGTCATATTTCACAAAACATGCTATTTACGATAACAATAACTTTGTTTACTGACATTTCCACGTTCTGAATAAATTTAATGTACTATCTTTTAGGGGATACCCTTAAAACAGCAAATGATATCTAACAACTTGTTATTACTGCTCTTGTATAGTAAACACATTTTTCATTCCAGGTTAAATCTTAAAGCATGAATTTTCTAAAGGAAATACGAGTTCTACTGTATTACTATAAAATTTCACAAAACAATTATTAAAACAAAAAATGTTTTCTATTTACTTGTGCTATGCTGAGTGATGCCACTGAGTCAAAGATCTGATGCAGTGTTTTTCTCTTAAATTTAGTTTCAACGCTTTAGCAATATTCAGAAGTGACCCATTTAAAGAAAATTGAATAGCATATATAAAAACGTCAGGATTTGTAGTAAGTGTTACTAAATATGCTTTCTGAAACCATTAAGGAATTGTCGTAGGAGAGTTTAATTACCAAAAGCACAATAATCAAATTCAGCCATGACACATTTCTAAATCTTTGCCAAAAATAAACCTTATAAATTCATATTGCTTTGATGAAACAGCAAGCCGGCCGGCAGGAGGATACTTCCTACCCTGCATCCTGTCAGAAGCCTACGTTTGTCTCACGAGTTCCTTACTAAAAACACAGTAAATAGGTTGAGGATAATAGGCATTTTCTTGAATAATTAGCTGTGTAGGCAAATATGTTCTTTGGCAGACAATATAAATGTTGATTTAAGGACCAGCCAATAAAGAGTGCTAAACTGCAAAACACTCATTGCTCAATTTCTCACAGACCTGAAGACTTTAGATTCTGATTTCCATTGTCATCAAGCAAACCACCACCAAGTTATGATATAATCAAATAGATTTTATTGATGTATATAGCTGCTTAATTATTTCTATATCGATGCTGGTAAGTTTATATATTCATATTAACATTATTAGTAATGATTAAGAGTAATAGGCAAGTCATTCTCAAGTCATTCAGCTTTATGCTGAAATTAATAAAACTTCATTTCTCAAACACAAAGAACAATGCATGTCCCACTGAATGGAGTAGTGAATCTGTATGCTTGCAAAGACAAATGATAACCTGTTATAAATACCAGTAAATTTTAGTTTATGTGTAAGGTGTAAGAGATCAACTTTAAAAAAATGAGTTCAAGCTGGAAGCAAGATTCACTGTTTTAAAAACAAAAATAGCACAAGATAAGTGACAGATACTCTGGCAATTTTCTTTAACGTAGCTTTTTCAAATACAATCTAGTCTACAGTGCACTCAAACTGCAGAAACATCCAAATTAGGAAAGAGGGTGATGGGGGGGGGGGGGGAGGGAGAGATACTTATCCTTGCAGAAAGGGCTTATACTCAAAGGAACATCTGAATAAAATTGAGACATCTGCAGTAAAGTTTTACCTTCTCCCTAGAATGTTTGAGATGAACTCAGTGTAACACTGTCTTCCAAGAAAAGACAAAGTGATCAATGCAAGAACACATCAGGCTGCCTTGGACAGGCCAATCAATGCAAGAAAGAACCTTGCCCAGGGCCTTATGCAAATAGAAGCACGTCCTGCAACCTAGGGAGGGAACATGCGAATAGATCAATTGGATCTAAAAAACCTTACAGCTATATCAGCTTCAGACAGTAAATATATACTGATGAATATCCTTACACTTCTCGTGAATTCTTAAAATGGGTTATTTTTAATAGCTAGTTAAAAACTTTCTGGGATCTAGAGTGCAGCAAAGAGGAAGAAAACATCATGGGGAAAACATTCAGCATTACTTTAGAGATGGTGCATATACAATTCTGATTTCTTAAAATTTCTTAAGATTTCTTGGCATAGCTGAATTTTGCTGACACTTCAAAAGGCTAAATTTTAAGTCTGCTTGCATTTGAGAAGAGGACATAAAAATCCAGAAAAAAGCAAAAACTGCTTCAGGTAGTTTCCGAGGAAAGAACATCTGAAAATGCTGTAGTAGAAATAATTCAAACTATAAAATTATAGTTATCTTACCCTATCACCAAAGATAATTCTCTACAGTGGTTAACCTATTGACATAAGGGCAGTTTTTATCTTAAAGTTAAATCAGTATCTTAAAAAATTATTCTAAAAATCAGATAAGAATATACAGGCTCCAGTACTACTTATTACACAATGCTCTAACCCTTTCAAGGAGTCTTAAAGGTAAGTCAGATGCTTTATAAGGCTACATAAAAAATACTCAATGATCTTCAAATGTAAGCATGTGAGTGCAAACTGCTTTCCTAATATTTCCTCATGTTTTTAGCTTACTGTTTCTTCTCAGGAATTTCACATTTAAAATTCATTTATAACAAAAAAAAAAGTCAAATCATATTTTAAATAGAAATGGATTAATGCCAGCAACTACAATATAGATAATGCCAAATTAGAAAAACTCTATAAATATACTAGTACATTTGCTTTAATTACTTTCTCCTCTGGAATTTTAAATTTAAAAGATTTAGTTGCACATGAATTTTCTCTCAGATATGTAGGAAATGTGTCTAATATTGAAAATATATGATTTTATTAAAAACACTTTTGATTTATAGGCACATTTTCTTTGGTGAAACACTGAGAAAATATAAAAATTGGACATGTCATATAATTCAATAAAGCTTTGAACACAGATATCTTTTTTGTGTGTGTTTGGGGTGGTTTGGGGGTTTTTGGATAACTGCAGGAGGTACTGAGGGACTCTCCCAGCACTGTGTAGGACAAAGATATTTTATGATACTGGTTTATTTAGCCTTCCATGGGCATGAGCCACTTCCCCATTCCGGGACTGGAGCGATAGCACAGCAGGTAGGGCGTTTTGCTTTGGACGCGACTGACCCAGGTTCCATTCCTCTGTCCCTCTCAAAGAGCCCGGCAAGCTACCAAGAGTATCCCGCCCACACGGCAGAGCCTGGCAAGCTCCCTGTGGCATATTCGATATGCCAAAAACAGTACAAACAAGTCTCACAATGGAGATGTTACTGGTTCCCGCTTGAGCAAATCGATGAACAACAGGACAATGCTACGACAGTGCTACATTTTGTTATTCACATTTCAAGGATTTCAACATTGGTAAGAATTTAAGTTAAATGGGCTGGAGCGATAGTACAGCGGGTAGGGCGTTTGCCTTGCACACGGCTGACTGGGGTTCGATTCCCAGCATCCCATATGGTCCCCTGAGCACCGCCAGGAGTAATTCCTGAGTGCAGAGCCAGGACTAACTGCTGTGCATCACCGGTGTGACCCCAAAAGCCAAAAGAAAAAAAAGAATTTAAGCTAAAGTTTACATCTTGGACCAGGGAGACAGTTCTAAGTCCCAGTGTGCATGCTATACATTGGGTCTGATCCCTGCACTTCATGGTTCCTTGAGAATGGGAGCAGTCACTGAGCATCTCAAGGAGAGACCACCCTCCCCCTTACTGAACAGAGCAAAACCAAAGCAAATGAAGTTCAAAGGTTCAAAATACTTTAAAAAATATTTGTTTGTTTTCTTTGGGGGCCACTCCGGGTGGTGCTAAGAAAACCATGTGAGACACTGATGAAACAAATGTGGAAGGAAATGCTTTACCCACTCTATTGTCTCTCTTGTCCAGTGTTCAACACAGTAAGATTTTGGGGAGTTAGGGGTTGGGTGGGCTTCCAAGCAGTAGTCAGGGGGCCCAGGAACAACATGTTAACAGTCTACCAATTAGCTTTGCCAGCCAATGCTCAGCCCTGCAATGCAGTGATGCTCAGGACAAGTCGTGCTCAGGGCCTCAGGGCTAAATCTGGAGGTGCTCTGGGGTATCCTGAGGTGCTTGGATTTGAATTTGGGTACCTGTACACACAAGTCATGTGCCTCTAACTGCTGAGCTTCTCCCTGGCACTAAACATAAGATTTTAAGCTTCATTGTATTTCTAATAAGACTTATTTTTCCTTCAGTATAACCAAATTGCATCATTTCATTTAATATTTAAAGCTTCATAAAACTTTCCTATTTACATAAAGAAATAATACTAATATGAAATAAAAGCAATATGGTACTCACAGATTTTCAAATATCAAATATGAGATAAAATGCTTATAATAAATCAGAAAGACATGAAGTAACAGGCTAGTGATTAAGGCTAAAACTTTGGGGGCCGGAGAGATAGTACAGTAGGGAGGGCCCTTGCCTTGCATGTGACAGACTCTGGTTCAATCCCTGGCATCTCATATGGTCCCCTGAGCACTGCCATGAGTAATTCCTAAGTGCAGAGCCAGAAGTAAGCCCTGAGCACTGTTCGGTGTGGCCCCCAAACAAACAAAACTCTTCTATTTCCCAACTTTAATTTAGTATATATAAGAATTTTCTGCAGTCTGGTATCTGTAGTGAAATGGAAATCCCAATTTACATTAAGCAAGATTTTTTAAAGGACCAGCCACCGTGGTTTGACTTCTTGTTGTATCATTAAAAATACAGCTATTTATTCTCTACTCTATAGGGGAAATAAAGTAAATAATCTTAAAGTCTTACCTAAGATTCGACAGTTACTGGCATTGTAATGGGGATTGAATGGAAACATTTTATACTCATTAATGTAATGTAATGTAATGTAATACAATGTGGGTATTTGTAGTCCAATAGTGACCACTCCTGGTAATGCAGTGCTTGGAACCAGTGTTGTGGTGCTTGGAGTAGCCCCGGCCAAGCTCAGGGCAATGCTCAGAGCCATGTGATGCCAGGTATGGAACTTGGGGCCTCTCCTCAGCTGGGCATGTGCGTAACCATCTGAGTGGTCCCCAGGCCCCTCAATGTGTGTTTTTGCTTTCTAGAGTATACTCTCGATGTGAACTTCGTCAGGTATGATATTCAGCTTACAAAATGAAACTACTAAAAATATAAACATAGAATTGAATTACATGGAACATTTTTTTCATTAAATAATTAAAAAAAACCTTATTTACAGCAGATGAATCTCAAGATGGATTTTCTCAAAATCCCTTTTACAGGGAAAAATGTTTTGTATACTGGTTTACTGGTTCTAAGATTGGATTTCAGTTTTGAATTCAAAGTATTTCATTTGTCTCTAAATTGTTGTACAAGTTTGGACAAGTTCTCAAACTTTCAGCCCTTCATCTGCAACTCAAGGCCAATAATACCAACTTCATGGCATAAGATGTATACCGTACAATGTTTTACTTGATTAAAATTTAAGGACCAAATCTAGTAGTATGCTAAGACCTCTAAGAAGCATAGCATAATTGTTATGGACAAGGGCTCTAGGCAAAAAGCCTGAGTTTAAATTCTGGTTCCATCAATTACTGTGTGATCTTAGTTACATTGCTGTATATATGTGCCTCAGCTTCTTATATGTAATTTAGAATACTAACAGTAACATGGAGGGACCGAGGCCGGGCCGAGTCACAGCACTGTTGGGCATGGAGCCGAGGCGGCGGTGCACCCAGTGGGTCATCCACTACAGGGTGCTGCCCGACGGCCACCGGGTGACCTGGGTCTCGGCGTGGGTGTTCGACCTGGCACAGACCCTCCGGTGACAGGGTCCTGCTCTGCCAGCTGCTCAACAACCTCTGGGCGCACTCCATCAATCTCAAGGAGATCAACCTGAGGCCGCAGATGTCCCTGGTGTTGCCCAGAGATGCAGGCAGTGCCTGTTTGTTAGCATGTGGATCGTTACAACATGCCAGCCGACCAAAAGCTTGCTTTCGGTAGACTGGGAACACCCGTAAGGATGATTCGAGGTTGCCTCAAAAGCCTCCGTCCCTCTCGGAGAGCCTGGCAAGCTACCGAGGATATCCTGCCTGCACAGCAGAGCCTGGGAAGCTCCCCCTGACGTATTTGATATACCAAAAACAGTAACAGTAACAACAATAACGTGCTCTTCGTGTTCCTAGAGCGAGCAGACACCGTTGGGCCACACTGGCATGCGACAGGGACGAATGAAGAGCCCACTGGAGCAATCGATAAACAACCGGATGACAGTGATAGTGATAGTGAATAGTAACTATACCAGAATGTTGTTATAAGAACTATACGAATTAATATGTATAGAGCACTGAAAATGCTGTCCGGTACATAGTAGGTGCTGTGCCATATGTCTTTTACTTTTAGGCATAATCTATCGATATGGATAATACTAAGGAGCAAACAGTGATAGCAGGGTACTCCAGCGGTACTCAAAAGGTCATTTTTATTTAGCTGGTATTAGAAGACAGCTGACTATTTTCGGCATGGAATGAGCTAAAAAGAAAAGCCAAATACGGGCTTGGCCAAGGAAACTCATCTGCTTTCCAGATCTTCAGTATTCAATTTTTCTGCTTAAGCTGAATTTCTAAAACATCACATCAAAACATACTCAAAATTTAAATATAAATGATTTGGGGATTGCCTGTTACTTTACATTTTCCACACCTTCTTTCCTCTTCATTAGTTGGGTAATTAAGAATTGATTAAAATTGAAAGCCTGTTTGGAAGGCACAGAAAAGAATAAACAGTAAGTACAATTCAGCAGAGAAAAGCAGAACTGAAACTTGAAATACGGGAAAGCCTGGAAAGTGTTCTAGGGGGAAAGAGTCATTCTAGAGAGCAGATTATGTAATTTAGTTTTGCACAGGTGCTTGATGAAAGGGGGGAAAATCCCCAAACCCACTATAACAAAGTGAGAGGTCACACTTTGGAAGGGAGAAAAACTTCAACTGAAATGTTTCCCCACCTGCAAAAGGAGGCTGGGATGCTAATTATGAGAATTAAATGAGATAAACTGCTTAGGACAGTTTCTGATGCACATAAAGTATCAGTGAAAAATCACTAATGATGATGAACATGGAGAGATCTTATTGTCTTTGGATTTGCATCACACCCATAAAAGCTAATACTATTTTAAATTTCCATCTTCATGCTTGTAGCCTTTCTTGACCCAATCCCGCCTTATTTCTCCATGGCTGGTTGAAAGATTACATGGATTCCATTATAAACGAGTGTATCTCCTGTAACAATGACTGAGGGCTCTTACACAGCAAAGGTATCTCCTGTGCCTGTAATCTATCATAATACAGTAAATGCAAGAGTCATCAAATGGTGAAATTTATCACTGTCACTCTATCACTGTCATCCCGTTGCTCATCAATTTGCTCGAGCGGGCACCAGTAAGGTCTCTATTGTGAGACTTGTTACTGTTTTTGGCATATCGAATATGCCACGGGTAGCTTGCCAGGCTCTGCCATGCGGGCGAGATACTCTTGGTAGCTTGCGGGGCTCCCTGAGAGGAGCGGAGGAATCGAACCTGGGTTGGCTGTGTGCAAGGCAAATGCCCTACCCATTGTGCTATCGCTCCAGCCTGTGAAATTTATAATATGCTAAATATACAAGATGTACACTATATTGCCATGCATTTAATATTTGGGTCAAATACAAATATAGATGCTTTAAATGTACAATAAATGGTAAAACCAAAGATTTGAGGTATGTACTATAACAATGGTAGAAACTACTGTTACATTATTAATGTTATGGGAACTAGGACTTTTCTTTTGAGGTAAACTGCTCTTTAACAAAATAAAGGTAATTCACAGACTAGTGATCTCACATCACTGTATTAAACTTTAGAGGTCCAAGGCTTTACAGAGAAAACTGAGGTTTGCTGGTTAGTAAATAAGCTAGCAAAACCCTTTAGAAAACCAACACTTATTATAAAGCTCCCTGGGATGTCTTCTAATGGAAAGAAGTCAAAACAGGGAATTTATACTGTATGAAAAAGTTGAGCATGCTTTTATTTTCTGCCCACTGCCTCTCTTTTGGAAAGATAAATGTCTAGTTTTCCTTCTAGTATAGACTTCAATTAATGTACACAGGAAATTGGAAATAAGATGTTAGAAGTTAGATCAGTTTATGGATATTTAGGCATAAACTAGGTATCTTAGATATCCAGGCACTTTTCTATAACCTGACTCAATTATAAAATTCTTACTGAAATATTAAAGAGCATTTTTATTGTATTTTTATGTTCTTCAATAAATCTTTCTTCCCCCTAAGGGGAGCCCATCAAGCAACTCTCAGGAGACAGGCTGGGGTGTGTCAGCAGTCCAATAAGAGAGGGGAGATAAGCTGCTTGGGTCCTGAAGTGCCAAGGATTATCTGGGCCACCCCAAAGGTGTCAGTGGGCCTCCAAGGTTTGGATGAGTGGTGCCAGGGATTTAATGGGTTGCTGGGATGCAAAGTGTGTATGAGCCTTAACCCCTGTATTATCTCTCTAGGCCTAATAAAGCTTTCATAGAAGAGTTCAAATAAGGAATGGAAAATGAAGAAGAAATCTGAATACACCATCAAATATTTAAAGAAGCAAATTTATTTTTAGAGGATATGAGATGTTCAACTGGATCACAGAAGATAACTAAATTTGGGATTAGGGTTAGGTTTGACTACTTCTTGATTGAAAATTTCAAAACCTTCTTGCTTCCCCCCCCCCCCCAATGAACACTCCACAGAGCAACTAACATCTCTCAAGTACCCAAACTTATCAAATCATACACTAAACCTCCTAAATACTTAAGGACTCTAAATGTCTCTGTTTTTGATCTTAAATCAACTTATTTTCTTGTTCCATCTCACTTTCTCTATGTTGTGCATCTATATAGATGCCAAAACCTATTTTCTTCTTTTTGACCAATGTTATACCATTTGAGATCTATTTCTGATAATTTTTATATTATCTAGGCCAAAAATCGCATTTGTTAAATACATAATTACTATAGATTCCAGTCAGGTTACACACATTTCTCTAGTATAAACTAGAGAAAATAAAGGATTGGCTATTTATTTTCTGCCAATTAAGAAAAGGATTCTCAGGTGACTAAACCAAATGGTATGAAATAAGAGATTAAGGCTGAGAATAAATAACATTAACAGAAAATGAATCCTAACTTTTTTGGGTCTGTGAAACTAAAGTAAAAATGTTACATTAGAGTTTTAATTTTTGACAAGAGAACATCAATAGAAACAATGATTCCAATATTTAACTTAAGACAGATTTGCTAGATGGATCTTTAGCAAATTGAGGAAGTTAACATAGTGACATCTTGGTTATCATTCCATTTCACAATATTACTTTCTTTTATCCTGTAAAGGTTCTGAATTTCCTGAGACCAAGGATTAGGTTTCTAGTCTTCTTAGGTTTCTAGTCTTCTTTCCTAGGACCTGTACAGACTGTGAAAGTTCAATTGTATAAATGATTATTTTTTTTCAAGGTGGGGAGGGAGCACACTCGGCACTACTTCTGGATCTGTGCTCAGGGATTACGTCTGGTGGGTTCAGGGGACCAAAATAGGTTGCCTGGATCAAACCTGGGTTGGCAGAGTGCAAGGTAAATGCCCTACCTGCTGTACTATCACTCTGGCCCCCTAACTCTTATTAACTGCATTTATTAATATAAAAATATAATATATTTAATAACAGTTTAAATTCATTTCTTGAGGGTTTAATATTCATTCATAACTCCAAAATAATGTTTATAAAGTCAATTCATATGACTTTATTGTGATCAATTCATTCAGTGAGAAAGTGTTGAAAATCTGTAACAAAAAGTCTGAAGGGATAGAACTGACATATCTGTAGGGATTAAACACACATAACTCTAAGTTAAGATCACAGTGTCTTAGAAGAATGTCGCTTTGTTTGTCTAGGTTCAAAGAATGTTTTAGACCCATAGTCTGATCATTGCAGAACATAAAGAACATAAAAAAAAGTTTTTTTTCTATCCTATCTTCTTTATTGCTATAGAAACCTGAGTTAATTCCTGTACCCAAAGATAGCACTCTGTATCTAAATGACCCTAAGATTCAGAATTCAGTATTCTGGGAATTCAGTATTATGCATCTGACCATGGCAGCACTAAGTAAGGTCCCCCCAAGCCTTGTCAGGCGTGATCTCTGAGCACATAGCCAGGAGTAAGCCCTGAGCACTGCTAGCTGTAGCCCCCAGAGAACAACAAAAATAACAACAAGAGTTAGTATTCTACTCTTTCCACTGTGAAAAAAGCCACATAAATTGTATTTCTGCCTTGATTTATCACTGTAGGATTCTGAATTTTTTCACCTATTCATTCTTCTTAGGAAAGGACTCCATTTCAAAGTTCCACTTACGCTTTGCATTATCCTTTCCCCAGGATTAGATACTTCTCCCCATCTGTCTTCCCTTTCTAAAAAGAGGAGATAAATGGTCAGGAAGAAGAGGTACTCTTAGAATCAACTATACTATTATACCCAGTTATCACCCAATGCCTTAGTATTCGGTCATGTGCAACCTCAATTATTTCACTTGATTCAAACCTGAGCACTACCTAGGAGTGATGGCTGAGCTGAGACTCCCTCTGAAGCCAATCTCTCCATTTAAATGATCTCTTCTCTAAGCAACTCTGAACTCTAGCACTGAGATATTAAAATTGATGTGGTTCTAGCCTGTTCTCTCAAACTTTATCCTAATAGAATCCAGGTCTGAGTCTACCTGGTTCCCATAAATAGTGCATTTTTTAAGACTGAGGTCTAACTTTTATTTATTTATTTATTTAATTTGGTTTTGGGGCCACACCTGGCAATGCTCAGGGGTGACTTCTGGCTCTGAACTCAGAATTACTCCTGGTGGTGCTTGAGAAACCATATGGAATGCCAAGAATTGAATCCAGGTTGGCTGCAAGGCAAATACCCAACCCGCTAGCTTTGGGTCTAACTCAAGCTTTGAGGTCTAACTTTTAAACCAGAAGTTGAATGATTCAGAGCGCAAATTTTTTAGTTCTCTGAGAAGTCATATTTTTATTTCATTATTTTGTTATTGGGCCAAATCCTGCAGTGCTCAGGACTTACTCCTTGCTCAGTACTCAGAGATCACTTTAGGCGGGTTTTCAGGAACCATACATGGTGCTGGGGATTGAACCTGGGTTGGGGAGTGCAAGGCAAATGTCTTACTCTAGCCCCTATATTATCTCTCCAGCCCCTCTAAGAGCTTTTTTGAATTTGTTGTGCTAAATCAACAATGCCACTGGGTTAGGGACCTCATTTTGGGCAGCATTTACACTGAGTGATCACCATATACCTATAAGAATAGTAAAGAGGGGCTGGAACAATAGTACAGCGGGGAAGGCATTTGCTTTGCATGCAGCCAAGCTGGTTTAGATCCTTGGCATCCTGTGTAGTCCCCCAAGCACCGCCAGGAGTAATTCCTGAGTACAGAGCCAGCAGTAACCACTGAGTATCCCTGGGTGTGACCCAAAAAAAAGAAAAAGAAAAAAAAAAGAATAGTAAAGAGTTTAATTACTATGTTTTTCTCTAGTGCCTCTTATAAAAACTTACAGCAGTCAATCATACTCTTACATTTCTCATAAAACACAAAATCTCCCATTAGGATCTTTTATAAGGCTAATGGAAAAGTATTTCTTATGAAAAGATTTATATCTAACAAATTAATATGCCAATTTCTCTGGGTTCTCCTTAACATGCTATTGTGCTAATTTTACCAGACAGTGGTTTCCTGGCAGTTTTTGTTCAATAAAGAGATAAAATATCTAATCACCCAGCTGTACAGATGTAGGGCAGCCCATCTACGTGGATAATAAAAAGGCCTACTCCAAAGGTAATTCCAGTGAAGTAATATGGATCTTTTATTCTATGAAAAGACTCACTAAGGCCTAGTGAAAATTCTCTCCCTTTTGCTACTTTGAAATATCTGATCTTGGTATGACTAAGGGATATGAATATTAAGGAACACTAGGTCCTCCGTGGAATAATTACGAATGAAAATAATTATGAGTAGCATCATACTTAACCAATAAATACTTTCCTTTTAAGATCAGGAACAAAAGAATGTACACTCTAGTTATATCTATCTGCTATTGCACTGAATGGGGATATTATGCCAACAAGAACCAAAAACCTGGCATTCAACTTGGAAAGGAAAATAGAAAACTAACTTTATTCATAGACTGTATATTTCTTTTTGTTGTTGTTTGAGGCCACATCTGGCAATGCTCAAGTATTACTCCTGACTCTGCACTCAGAGATCACTCCTGGTGGGAATCAGGTACCATATAGGAGGTGGGGGCACTAAATTTGGGTAGAGCTCATTCCAGTCAAACACCCTACCCAATGGAGTAGGACTTTGGCTTCAGCTTTTAAGACCTTAAGCACAGAAAATACTAAGTATTTCATACAAATGGAACAAATAGAACACTTGGAATTAATATATGAGCTCAGCAAAGCTCCAAAATTCAAGATCAACATAAAAATCAACTGAATTTCTTTATGCTATCAAAGAGAAATATGAAAACAAAACTAGGGGGGAAAAAAAAGGCCGGAGAGAGAGTGAAGCAGGTAAGGAAGGCACCTGCCTCACATGCATGGCAGACCTGGTTTGATTCCAGGCCTCCCATATGGTTTCCCGAGCACTGAGTGCAGAGTCAGGCAAAACATCTGAGCATTGCTGGGTATAGACCCCAAAAATTCAGAAAAAATTTTATTTAAAATAGCATAAAACAACTAAAATAATTAGAATAAGTTTAACAAGATAAGTACAACAGCAAAACATTTATAAAATAAAATTTAATAAATGAAAACCCGTTTCGTGGATTATTTAACATTAGCACGGCAGTAATCTACAATCTGACCTACCTATTTAATCCCAATTAAAATTGCAGCTCTGCTTTTTCAAGAAATAAAGAACTGATTCTGTTTCATATGAAAGGTCAGAAGACCTAGAATAATCAACACTTTGAATCTAAGTCCTCAAAAAGAAGAAAGCTGAAGGATCCACATTTCCCAAGTTTAAAATTTCCTACAAAACTACAATAATTAAGGAGCTGGAGCAATAGCACAGCAGGTAGGGCATTTGCTTTGCACGGGGCCGACCCAGGTTCAATTCCCAGCATCCCATATGGTCCCCTAAGCACCGCCAAGGGTAATTCCTGAGTGCAGAGCCAGGAGTAACCCCTGTGCATCGCCGGGTGTGATCCAAAAAGCAAAAAAACAAAACAAAACAAAACAAAAAAAAACTACAATAATTAAGACAGTATGGAGGTGATATGAAGCTAGGAATAAAGAACAAAGAAGCAACTCTATATGTTTATAGTTAAGGTCATAAAACAAATTAAAAGGCAAGGAACTGACTTTTCAAAAAAGTCAATGCAACTGAATATCCACACTCAAGTCAATTAAATATATGGGCTGGAGTGATAGTATAGCAGGTAAGGCACTTGCCTGACAGGCAGCTGACCTGGGTTCTAACTTCCAGCACCACATTTAGTTGCCCAAGCATGTCAAAAATAGCCCCTGAGCATAGCTTATGTGACTCCAAAATAAAATGGAAACAAAAGAAATTAACTTTGACCCCTTATTCATGGTATGTGCAAAGAACAACTCTACTGAAAAAAAGAAAAAGACAATTTCATCAAAAACGTTTTTATTTCAAAAGACATTATGAAGACAGTGGAAAGACAATCCACAGAATGAAAGGCAAGATTTATAAATCATGCATCTGACAAAAGAACATGTATCCAGAATATATGAAAATCTCTAAAAAGTTAGCAGTAAGATGAAAACACAATCCAAAAAAAAGAGACAACCGTTAATAAAAAAAGTCTATTAAATTCAGAATTTAACAGAAATTTTACCAAATTTATACCAATTACTAAATAATTATTATCAAAACACAATTAAATATAATTAGTAGGATAGCTAAAACAAAAAATAATATCAAGTGGTGAGGTTGCAGAGAAACTAGAGGTCTTATTAGATTGCTGGTGGGATCGAAAGTATAGTGCCTGACGGTTAATCAGTGTAGTTTCTTTAGGGGTCATAAAAATGTTCCAGCTGTATACTGCAAAGATATGTATTATATCTCAATTTTTAAGAGTACAAATGGACCTCGACCTGACACCATGCACAAAAGTCAGATCAAAATGGATTAAAGACCTCAACATCAGACCACAAACCATAAGGTACACTGAAGACAAGGTTGGCAAAACCCTACATGATATTGAAGATAAAGGTATCTTCAAAGATGACACGGAACTAAGCAATCTAGTAGAAACAGAGATCAACAAATGGGATTACATTAAACTAAAAAGCTTCTGCACCGCAAAAGATAAGAGTGACCAAAATCCAAAGACTATCTACAGAATGGGAAAGGATATTTACACAATACCCATCAGATAAGGGGTTGATATCAATGGTATATAAAGCACTGGTTGAACTCTACAAGAAGAAAACATCCAACCCCATCAAAAAATGGGGCGAAGAAATGAACAGAAACTTTCCCAAGGAAGAAATACGAATGTCCAAAAGGCACATGAAAAAGTGCTCTACATCACTAATCATCAGAAAGATGCAGATCAAAACAACCATGAGATACCACCTCACACCACAGAGACTAGCACACATCCAAAAGAACAAAAGCAACCGCTGTTGGAGAGGATGTGGGAAGAAAGGGACCCTTCTACACTGCTGGTGGGAATGCGGAATGGTTCAGCCCTTTTGGAAAACAAGATGGACGATTCTCAAAAAACTAGAGGTTGAGCTCCCATTTGATCCAGCAATACCACTGCTGGGAATATATCCCAGAGGAGCAAAAAAGTATAGTCGAAATGACATCTGCACTTATATGTTCATTGCAGCCCTGTTTACATAGCCAGAATCTGGAAAAAACCCGAGTGCCCTAGAAGAGATGACTGGTTGAAGAAACTTTGGTACATCTATACAATGGAATACTATGCAGTTGTTAGAAAAAATGAAGTCATGAAGTTTGCATATAAGTGGATCAGCATGGAAAGTATCATGCTAAGTGAAATGAGTCAGAAAGAGAGAGACAGACATAGAAAGATTGCACTCATCTGTGGAATATAGAATAACAGACTAGGAGTCTAACACCCAAGAATAGTAGAAGTTAGTACTAGGAGGTTGACTCTATGGCTTGGAGGCTGGTCTCTCATTCTGGGCAACACAGAGAAGGGAACACCAAGTAAAATGTGGTTGGAGGTCATGCGGGGGAGGGGTGACGCGTGCCGAATGAAGACTAGAGACTGAACGCAATGGCCGCTCAACACCTTTATTGCAAACCACAACACCTAATCAGAGAGAGAGAATGAAAGGGAATACCCTGCCATAGTGGCAGTTTGGGGTGGGGGGAGACGGGACTGGGGAGGGTGGGAGGGATGCTGGGATTACTGGTGGTGGAGAATGGGCACTGGTGAAGGGATGGGTTCTCGAACTTTGTATGGGGGGAAACATGAGCACAAAAATGTATAAATCTTTAACTGTACCCTCACGGTGATTCACTAATTAAAAAATAATAAATAAATTTTAAAAAGAGTACAAATGGAAATAAAAAGTTTATTAATGATGTAAATTTAATGCAACAGTAGTGTTAAAATCATTTTCAAGGATGAAATGGAAAGTTTCCAAAATATATTTCATATTTTACCATATGACATTATGAGGATGCATTTATAACTAATTTAATAATTTCTATCTTCAATGGACTATGCCTTAAAGACTAAGTCTGCACTTGTGGGTTGGGGCCCCTAGCAGAGAAAAGACTATGTAAGTGACTTAATACCAAGAACAAAAAGGGCACTATTGTCTAAAGTGAAGAATTAGTTACTAAAATATCAAAAATTAATTAATATTTAAGAGCAGGATAGGAAGAATCCTCTTTAATTAGTGAAAGAGCTATTGTTAATGGGGCCAAAAAGATGGTCTGAAGGACTGGAGCACATACTCTACATGTGAGAGCCTGGGTTTGATCCCTAGTATCACATGCATGTCTAAGGTCCTGGGTTCCATCTTTACCACCAAGTGAAAAATAAATGAGTAAATATAAAACTGTACATATAAACGAGGACACACATAAGATATTTGACTCATTGTTGCAATCTGCAGATGTCAAGGAATAGGATTCAAACCCAAGTTGTCATCTTCCAAACTTCATGTAGTTTTCCCTCACTGGGCAAGGCCAGAGGTAGAAATATAGTGAGATGGAATGAGAATGTGGAAATTACACTTCCCCCAGAGTGTCACTGGGGAAAAAAAAAGAAAAGAAATCACTAGATTATTCAGAGGCTCTTAAAATCTCAGGGATTATGCAATGGAAAAGAGTGAGCCAATATGATTCTGCAAACTATGCTTAAATAAATTAATTACGTGGCTGGAAAGATAGTCTACTAGGTAGGAAGTTTGCAGGGCTCAATGCTTGGCACTGCATGTGGTCCCCTGGCCTTGCCAGGAGTGATCCCAGACTGCAAAGCTAGGAGAAAGCCCTGAGCACTTCCAGTGTCCCCTCAAAAACAAAAAAATAAGCATATATTAATCATGGCATAGAATAGAAAGGATTGTAAAGAGATGCAGTAGGAGAATTGATGGAAATATGCAGTGACATATTTCACTGTACAATGACTAAAGCAACAATAGAGCACACAGAGAGGGAAAGATACGATAAATATTTAAGAATAAAGAAACCCAACAATGTATTGGCTGCTTAGAAATGAAACAAGAAACCAAATTATGAAGGTACAAGTTTAATCATTCTTTTAAACCACGTGCTATTAATACATATTAAACTTATGTAAATATAGTAAAAGGAGAAACATCAAACTTCAATATACTTGTAAGTCCTATAGAGCTTAGTAACAAATTATATGAATACTTGTAACTCTCTTAATTTCTGATTTGATATCTCATGTATTATATTAACCACAATATTATATATTCATTATGTGCAAACATTTTCCTCAAATACTTCATGATAATTACTGTTAATTAATCTTTATCTGTTGTGCTTAGATTACCTTCACATTCACTCCCATATGCTTCTGTCGGTGTGTCTGTGAGGGAAACACACTGTACTTGTTTCTTCATTATTCAGTTTGAGCAGTGTCACTACGCAATGGAGAGTCAATCTATCTCCAGATCTTTGATGTGTACTCCCTCCATTTACAGATCAGGTAGGAGTGTTGGAAGGGTTGGGGACAGTCATCTGTGCTCAGGGCTTACTCCTGCTCCGTGCTCAGGAATCACTCCTGGCAGAGCTTGGGAGACCATATGTGTAGAGGATCAAGCTGATCAGCCATATGGAAGGTACATGCCTCACCCCTGTTCTCCACAATTCTTTACTTCTTTCTTACCATGCTTACTACTTTATGTTGGTAAAATCCTCCACTGGATTTCAGTTGGAGTCACAAGTGACTCCTAAAATTCATTTTATTAGCAACCAATTGAAAGAAAGTATCTATATTATTTGCATGGCATGAAATAAAATTAAATAGAGACAAAAATAACATGACCTATGATTTCTCTTTTATTTAATTTGTTTTTAATTTTTTTATTAGTGAATCACCATGAGTTACAGTTACAAACTTATGAACTTTCATGTTTGCATTTTGTTTATATCCCTCCACCAGTGCCCAGCCCCCCCACCAATGTTCCCAGTATCCCTCCCACCCTCCCACCCCATCCTCCCCACCCCACCTTCGTGGCAGGGCATTCCCCCTTGTTCTCTCTCTCTCTCCTTTTGGGTGTTGTGGTTTGCAACAGAGGCACCACGTGGCCATCGTGTTTGGTCTATATTCTATTTTCAGAGTGCATCTCCCATCCCGTGCGGGTCCACATTCGAGCTGCCCCTTCCTCCAGCATGTGGGGCCAGCTTCCAAGCCTTGGAGCCAACCTCCTAGTACTTATCTCTACTATTCTTGGGTGTTAGTCTCCTATTCTGTTATTTTATTTTATATTCCACAGATGAGTGCAATCTTTCTATGTCCATGTCTATCAACTGGAAATTAAACAACTCAATGTTTTTTTTTAAATTAATTTATTTATTTTTAATTCGTGAATCACCATGAGGGCACATTTACAGATTTATACACTTTTGTGCTTATGCTTCCCTCATACAAAGTTCGGGAACCCATCCCTTCACCAGTGCCCATTCTCCACCACCAGTAAACCCAGCATCCCTCCCACCCTCCCCGATCCCATCTCCCCCCCACCCCGCCCTGCCACTGTGGCAGGGCATTCCCTTCTGTTCTCTCTCTCTAATTAGCTGTTGTGGTTTGCAATAAAGGTGTTGAGTGGCCACTGTGCTCAGTCTCTAGCCCTCATTCAGCCCGCAACTCCCTTCCCCCACATGGCCTTCGACTACATTATAGTTGGTGATCCCTTCTCTGAGTTGTCCTTTCCCCAGAATGTGAGGCCAGCCTCCAAGCCATGGAGTCAACCTCCTAGTACTTATTTCTACAATTCTTGGGAAACAACTCAATGTTGAACAATGAGTGGGTCAGGAAGGAAGTCAAGGATGAAATAAAAAAATACCTGGAAACAAATGAGAATGAAGACACGAGCTACCAAAACCTCTGGGACGCAGCGAAAGCTGTGTTAAGAGGAAATTTTATAACTGCAGCATTCCTCAGGAAGGAAGAAAGGGCCTACATAGATAATTTGACTTCCACAGCTCAAGACCTCAGAAAAAGATCAACAAAGGGAACCCCAACCCAGCCGAAGGAAAGAAATAATAAAACTTAGAGCAGAAATCAACAACATGGAAACTCAAAAAACAATCCGAAAGGTCAATGAAACCAAGAGCTGGTTCTTTGAGAAAATAAACAAGATTGATAAACCACTAGCAAGACTCACAAAGAAAGAGGAAGAGAGAACCGTAATAAACCGAATCAGAAATGAAAAAGGGGCTATCACAACAGAAACTACTGAAATTCAAAAGATCATCAGAGACTACTTTGCCACAAAATAAGAGAACCTAGAAGAAATGGATAATTTCCTGGATTCTTATCACCTCCCAAGACTGAACCAAGAAGACTTGGAATATGTGAATAGACCCATTAATAAGGAAATTGAAACTGTAATTAAAAGTCTCCCCAAAATCAAAATCCCAGGCCCAGATGGATTCACTAGCAAATTCTTCCAAACATTTAAGGAGGACCTGTTACCAGTTCTCCTCAAGATTTCTCTCTTTAAAAAAAAAATTGCAGAATATTTACAGGCACTAGTGTTTTCCTATAAAACTAGAGAATTAGCATTCTATAGAAGTTACAATTATTCCAGACAGTAATGTGCTTTTCATATCACAGACATATCATATCATATCAAAGAAGAAATTCATGTTATATTATGGATGATAATCTGTTTTTTTTACTAAATTACCTACATTTTATGATAGTTGTGCAAAGAAGTGCTTTTGATCTTAATTATTATATAATTCCAGTTCAATTTTCCATTCGTTTCTACTATTTACTCTACATCTCTTCAAGTTTTGATTCCCAGCAGCCAAACTTTTGGCTCTTCTCATTGATCACATTAAAGCAGACTTTCTACCAATATCCAATTTGTTTTCTTCTTTGTCAATAAAATGAAAATGATGGTTTCTTTAAGGTCAGAAAGTTAGTTGAAGTTGCTAGAGGTATAAAATGGACTGAGTGCCATTCCAGTTTATCTTCTGTATAAATCTGAATCAGCTCTAGGCAATATAAAAGATGAACTCAGAGTAGACTGGGGTTCAGTGTACTCCTGCAGCTATGTCCAGAAACTAGTCCTCTATCAGCTGCTGAAGGTCAGTAGAGGCTGCCTGAGGCTAGGGCGCCCAGCATGGAACAATGGCAGGAAAATAGAGTTCCCTTCATTCCTTAATTCACATGCAAGTGAGGTGCCAATCAAGTGCTGACAGGCATGGAGAAACCAAAATCAAAAGTGGGTAAAGATACCCTTTCTAAAGGAGTGGTTTTCACACATTCCTAAGTGATGTTTTTAACGGTGGATTGTGAAAACATCAAAAATAACAGGGCAAAAGCAAACAGAAGTACTAAAAATATTAATTTTATAACTGAGATGATTCAGCAAACTGACACAGTATATTTATTGAAATTGTTTGATGTGCTAAATATTAAAAAGAATCAGTACTCACTAAGAGGAAAAAAATCTAAATGCAAATGGATTTACTGAGCACTGCAAGCAGGGAAGTTAAGGTGAGCAGAGATTGGAAACTGGGCCTTGACAAGGGAAGCAAACTGATTTCCAAATAAACTTAAATTTTAAACTTGTTTGATGTTGTCAAACTGACCATCTGGAAAGAGAAACACTCTGAACTGAACAACAATGAAAGCAATGGAATGACATCACCAAAGTTACTTGTTTAAAACAAAATGAGAAAGCTTAAAAATTGTATTTTTAAAAAATGGCAGTTTATTTTCCAGTAAATGAACTAAATATTTAAAAACCAATGCACTGTAATATTAAGAGGCATTGTTTGCCTTTCTGAAAGGTTTTGGTAAATGAGCTCTGATCATGACAATTAACTTTATCTGGCATGAAATAAAATTTCTAAGATTTTAAGATTTTAAAAATGACAATTTTGTATCTTTATAAAGCAGCATTATTTGTTTGTTTGTTTGTTTCTTTTTGGACCACACCTGACTGTGCTCAGAACTTAGTCCTGGCTCTGCACTCAGGGATCACTCCTGGTTTTGCTGGGGGACCATATGCAGGGCCAGAGATTGAACCAAGTTAACGAAAGTTGGCCTATACAAGGCAACGCCTTAGCCCTTGTGCTAGCTAGCTCTCCACACTCCCATTTTTTTTTTTAATTGGTTTTGAAGGAACTTCCCTCCAAAGGAGTGCTCAGGAGGTCAGGGGTAATGCCTGGATATGTTTGGCCAACTGGGTCAGCCAGCTTGATGCTCTGTCAAGAATGTGGAGCAGTCTGGTCTCGCAGGGCCACAGACCGCCATGGCCAGAGGGTCAGCGGGGCTACAGCTGAAGGTCCTGGGTGGGCGACAGGCGGTGCTGGCAACAAAACTCGGGCACGGTCCCCTGACTGCTGAGCGCTCTCCCTCTGCTAATCCCAGCATGCAGTGCTCTTAGGAGATACACCTGATCACGATCCAAGATTCACTATCATAAAATAAACATCAGTTTTGAAAATACGTATCTAATTAAAGTGTATTCTTTAGGAGAAATTTAAAACTTTTAAGATAGGATATAATCATAAATTTTGTTCTGCTATAAAAAATAGCAATTAGCAAAATATGAAAGCTTTCCAACTAATTCTGCTCTAAATACAAAATGAATTTATTTTCAAATATCCTTGAGTACACATTTAATTTTAAACAATGGCATACAATTTTATTTTAGTGAATGCCAAGTTATGTTTTATAACAACCTACTAATACCTGTTTTCAAACAAACTACAATGTAAGTACTATAAGCAATTACATTTATTGGAGAAACTATAGTTGCTATAGTTTTTAAAAATTTATGAGTCAAGGGACTGGAGCCATAGCACAGCAGGTAGGGCATTTGCCTTGCATTTGGCCGACCCGGGTTCGATCCCTGGTATCCCATAATCCCATACGGTTCCCCAAGCACTGCCAGGCTGCCAGGAGCAATTCCTGAGTGCAAAGCCAGGAGTAACCCCTGAGCATTGCTGGGTGTGACCCCCCAAAAAAATTATGAGTCAAAAAATGTCAAACTGTATGAGAATGGAAGAAACCCAATTTATCAGCACTTAAATTACGATGATACAAAACAGAACTGTTCTATAAATATTATGTGTTGCATGCATGTGTGTGTATTTAGTCATGCACAATTAAAAAAATCAAATTTGACAGAAATCCACAGAATTTGTATTACTAAAATCTAAAACTAAACTGATATTTGATCAAAATTCACTTTCTTATAAAGCTAACATAGTTTTTAGTCTACATAAAACTATTTCGTGGTTGACTCCTTGGCTTGGAAGCTGGCCTCACATTCTGGGGAGAGGGCAACTCAGAGAAGGGATCACCAAGTATAATGCGGTCGGAGGCCATGAGGGGGGAAGGCTGATGCGGGCTAAATGTGGTCTAGAGACTGAACACAGTGGCCACTCAAGACCTCTATTGCGAACCACAACACCTAATGAGAGAGAGAACAAAAGGAAATGCCCTGCCACAGTGGCAGGGTGGGGCGGGGGGACACGGGAATGGGGAGGGTAGGAGGGATGCTGGGTGTACCGGTGGTGGAGAATGGGCACTGGTGAAGGGATAGGTTCTCAAACTTTGTATGGGGGAAACATGAGCACAAAAATGTATAAATCTGCAACTGTACCCTCACGGTGATTCACTAATTAAAAATAAATAAATAAAAACAAAATAAAACAAAACAAAAATAAAACAAAATTTAAAAATTGTTTTAAAAAATAAAACTATTTTGTCTATCATATTGAAATAATCCCAACTGAATATTCGTCTACATTAAACCATGATTTTCCCTTAGAAGTTCTGAGGATGCTAGGAAAGAATATTATTGAGATGCAGGCATAAGAAAAAAGTTTTAAAATACGTCATTATTTTTATCATAGCACTAGTTACTAAATGCTTACATAGCTTACTAAAGCATAATTTATGTAAAACAACAGTGTACAATGTTACACATAAAAAAGAAATTAATTTTATTAGGTCAGAAAACACTTTTTCTTAGCTGCTCACCATCTGCACACCTTTATCATGTAGCCCCATCAAAGCTACTTCACAAAAAGTAGCAAACACATGAAGTTGAGAGACTTGCGCTAGTATTTTAAAATCTAAACAAGGTACATTACGTTAAATAGACTTCTCAGTCCTGGTGTTGCCTGACAGATATGTGATGTGCCAGTGGTTATATTCTGTCCCTCCTCCCATGCAGGAGCCTCCCGCAGAGACAGCAGACTACAGAAGCTGACCCTTACTGAGACCATCTTGTCTCTCTGACAAAGCTCCTTTTTAACTTCTTACTTACTGGTTACTTCCTGTGATGGAGAAAAACTTTAGCTCAGCTTGTGATAATTTCACAGGCCCTGAGGACCCTGACCCTAAGAGCCTCAAGGTCAGAAGTCAAGTCTTGTTCTGAAACATCTGTGTGCTTTATATTAAAGTGGAACAAAAGTGAAGAAATATCCACCAGCGTGTGACAAGAAGGACAGGCAAAATAGGGCCGACACATTGGTCATCTGTTACTTTGGCATCTTAAGTTCTTTTTCAGAACTGCTCAAAACAGATTTTCATGGATTTTCCAAAAGTTAAAAAAATGGGAATTTATATTTTACAGAAATCTGAACTTTGACTAGTCTCATAGACTTTTCAGATATATCTAAAGTTACTCTGAGAAGTCAAATTCCATGTTGTAAGTAATTTAAAGGCATATGAAGAAAACATAAGCTACAAATACATGAGGTATATACATCTATCTGGTTATGTGTGTGCTACAATCTATGTATGCAGGGGTGAAAAGGAGTATTTAAAATATACCATTCACTTCTTAAAAGTATGTTACGACTAATGTGTTAAGAGCTATCTTCAGATGACCATTATGTATTTAAATAAATTCAGTAGTTAAAAGCAACCGAAATTAATTTTTAACATGAGAAATCAATTTAAGGAAAGAAAAGTTTGATATATTTAGTGGTCTTAAAAAGAGCAAAATCATTTGTTTCAGAGATAAGTTAATGATATATAGCAGTCTGTAGATATAGCAAGAATTTTTTTTTGTTGTTTTTGTTTTTTCATTTTATTTTTTTATTTTTTTTTAAATTTATTTATTTTTAATTAGAGAATCACCGTGAGGGTACAGTTACAGATTTATACACTTTTGTGCTTATACTTCCCTCATACAAAGTTTGGAACCCATCCCTTCACCAGTGCCCATTCTCCACCACCCGTAAACCCAGTGTCCCTCCCACCCTCCCCAATCCCATCTCCCCCCCACCCCACCCTGCCACTGTGGCAAGGCATTCCCTTCTGTTTTCTCTCTCTAATTAGCTGTTGTGGTTTGCAATAAAGGTGTTGAGTGGCCGCTGTGCTCAGTCTCTAGCCCTCATTCAGCCCGCAACTCCCTTCCCCCACATGGCCTTCGACTACAATGTAGTTGGTGATCGCTTCTCTGAGTTGACCTTTCCCCGGAACGTGAGGCCAGCCTCGAAGCCATGGAGTCAACCTCCTGGTACTTATTTCTACAGTTCTTGGGTGTTAGTCTCCCACTCTGATATTCTATATACCATAGATGAGTGCAGTCTTTCTATGTCTGTCTCTCTCTTTCTGACTCATTTCACTCAGCATGAAACTTTTCATGCCCATCCACTTGACTACAAAATTCTTGACCTCCTTTTTTCTAACAGCTAGCAAGAATTTTTTGAAGAACAAAGGTCTAGAGATATTGATAAACCATAAGTTGAGCATGATGTCAAATAGATGCCAAATCCCTTAGTTAAATATATTAACAATCAATGTGTATGCTAAAAATTAGATTTTTTTTTAAATAAGCATCTAGAGATTCAGGTCAGCTAAAATATGGTCAGGTATCATCTCTAGTTTCATTTATTTAACTTAGAAAGACATGAGGAGAAAGAGAGATGTGTGTGTTCAACATGGGCTTCTCCAGAGTGGAAACAGAGCAGAGAAACATAGAGGAAAGCAGGCAGATGCATAATTCAGGCGAGTGAGCCTCACCTCCAGTTTTGTTTGTATCTAAATCATGAGGACAAGCACTAAGGCATGCAAGGGGGAAAAGGCCCCGGGACTGTATTTATTTCCATGACAATATGAAGTACATAGCTAAATTCATAAACATGAATGAGACAGCCAGTGCTGTGCCCGCTTTTAACGTCCATGTGAGGCTACCTGAAATGAAAACTGTAAATGTGTTTTTTATTACACTAATCATTCGATGAGAGCATTGATACTTTTCTGCAACATAAGGTTTAACAGTGAGGGAGACACACAATTCCAGATGGGGGTATTTGATTATATAATTGTTCATACTGGCACAAGGTATGATATTTGTAATCTTGCATGTAATATAGGGAGATTTATAATAATGCTTAATTCTTTTTGGGGGGGTTGGCGTTCCCTTCTGGTAATTCTTAGCCTACCAGGATGGGGGCTGAGATGGAGCTACATGGGTTATGTAGTTCCTGAGACTATCAGGGGGTGGTGATAGACTGACTACCATGGTGGCATTTGGGGTCCCAGGGCTGCACCTGGAGATGCTCAGGGGACTGGAATTTTTAAATAGCCTTCATACTAATTATATAATTTCTGAATAAGTACTCACTTGAGGTAAAAATAGAATTCCCAAATATCCAGTCTCTTGGAATGTAAACATTTTACAGATAATACATGTTTAAGTGGGGTAAATAGAAAAAAGGAGAAAAAAATGTAACAAGTTGTTACAGAAAGTGAATGATAATGCAGAAATGGAAAAGTAAAGACAGCAAAAGCTTTCTGATTAGCACGGAAAAGCACTGCTATAAAAAACAACTATGTTCTTTTTAAATATCATAAAATTGCTCAAAATAATTTGCAGGCGGGAGGGGCGGGAGTGGCTCCCAAGTACTGCTTAGAGGTGCCTGGGAGACCCTCCTGGCAGTTCTCGGACATGCAAGGGTCAGTCAGAGAATGCGGCACTGGGGATGTCACGAGTCACCCTTGCAGTGCTGGGGACCCCGAGCTGTACCCAGCAATGTGGGAGATCATGTGGTGCCAGGGATAGAACTATGGTCCCTGCATGCAAGGAATGCATCTTCACTTCTGACTAACTTCGAGGAATCTACTCAAAGTATTCATTTTCTGGAAGGCCCCTCGTGGGGTTTGGGCCTGAGGACAACTTCCAGAGATACCTGGTCCAGCAGAGAGGCCTAATGATGCTTTGTTCTTGCCCCCTATGTGGTGCTGTTTGGAGCCATTCCAACAGAACTGAGCGCCATCAGGGCTGGGCCCTACAGTTCTCGAGGGCCAGCAGGGCTATACCCAGAAGTGCTTCGGAGCCACGAGCTGCCGGGGCGCAAACCCAGGGTCTTCTCGAATGCACAGCATGTCGTCTGGGCACTGGGTGCCTTTATTTTCATTCTTTATAAAATAATACAAAGTAATAATACTGCAAAAAGGGAGCAGCAGGCTATAAGGAATACAGGAATTAAAAACTGAATGAAATCTGCACTTACCAGCTCAACAAAAGCAAGACCTCCATAACTGTGAGCAACAAAAAACACATTCTCAGCTGCAGATTGGGCTATAAAATGGTCCCACACATAGACTGCATGTTCTTCAGGAGAACCATTTTCCTACAAAGAAAACACATCGCATAGTATATATTTTAATGTTTATCATGTGATCAAAACTTAAGTTATATGCTTGGCTACAGCAAATAAGAAATAAGATAGTCATAACTCATTAAAAATAATAACAATAAAAATGCTGAGAAAATTCAATAATATAATAAATTAGTATGAAACTATTAATGTTTAAGTGTCACTTCTGGAACAAAATGTTTACTTTTATGTATTTATTGCTGAGGGTTACAAGGTTGTGCATGTGTTAAAGGTACTGTGTAACATCTCTTCTAAATTATGTTACCACACCACACTCATCAAAGTCCCTCTACCACAGTCCATTGGATCCCTCCCTCTCAGGACCCCTTCCCATCGTCTTCTGCCCTCTTTAATACCTTCAATCCTCCAGAGTACACAGAGTGCAAGGATTTTTCATTTGATTTTGCCTCTCCCTTTGCTTTGTTTCTCTACATTTCAACTATAAGTGAGATCATCCAGGATCTGTGTTCCTTATTCAGATTAGCACCACTCCCAGTGCCATCCATGTTTTTGCAAATGACAAGACTTAACCTTTTCTCATAGCTAACTGGCATATATATATGTATATATATATACATATATACATATATATATATGCATGCCACAACTTCTTTTTCCACTCATATGTCTTTGGCTACTTAGTCTGGACATCTGTGTAGTTTTCCGATCTTGGGTATAGCAAATAGGAACACAATGAATATAGGTGTGTATATATTCTTTTGGATTCGTGCTTGTGTGTCCTTTGGATAGATACCTGTGTTATGGAGGAAGGGGGGTGGAATAGATGATCAAGACTTCTAACTGGTCATCCCATAAAATCTGCATTGCATAGGGCTTTTGCGATTTGACTGGTCATCTCACAAAACTTCATTTGTATGAGCCACATGTGATCCAATTTACTGTTTTACAAAACCTTAGTTGCAAAGGGCAGAAGTGATCCAATAGGTCACCTTACAAGCTAAGGTAGACGGTGAGGCTAAGCGAAGGTTGACAGTGGAGGTAGACAGTGAAGGTAAACAGTACAGATGGACAATGAATAGAGCAGTAAGGAGAAGAGGCAAGAGAGGAGGCAAGAAGGAAAAGGAGTGTGGTGCTTAGAGTGACTGCTGTGGATTCAGAGATTCCCGTTTCTGCTGCTGCTGACAGAGAGGATTCTGCGCACAGAGGTACTGCCATGAGTTAAAAAATAAGAGCTAGAATACTAAAGATGTCAAAGTTTAAGATTAGCCAAGACTCTTGATCTGCCAGACACCAAAGTTAGCTGGAATCCACTATTAACACTAGGAGTAGAATTCTAGATCTATTAACAATTTTTTTGAGAAATCTTCAAATTATTTTCCATGGAGGATGAACCAATTCACATTTGCAACCATAGTAGATAAGGCTACTGCTCTTCTTTTAGTACTTGCTTCCATTTTATTTTTTTAAGAACTGAAGTTTAGTTTAGGGGCCTCACAAGCAGTGCAGAGGGGGTCTAGGGGCCATTCCCAGTGATATCTGGGCACCAGACTCTTGAATAAGATGCCACTTGGGTTCAGTAGTGCCAGGGCCCATAGCTCCCCCCTCCCCAGTCTTACCTGGAGGTCTCTAGAGTCACACCTGGAAATTCTTGGAAAGCAGGTGGTGCTGGGGATTGAATCTGGATTGTACATATGTATACATGTGCCCTAATCCCTGTACTATCTCCCTGGCCCCTCTGATGGCAAAATGGTTTTGGTTTTTTGGTCAGACCCAGCTGTGTTCAGGTCTTCTTCCTGGTTCTGCACTCAAGAATCACTGCTGGTGGGTTTTGGAAGACCGTACAAGAGACTAGGGATTGAACCTTGACTGGCTATGTGGTCCCTCTCCTATCACCCTCCCCCCAGTCCCCAGGAACTTTTATCATAGTCCATTTCCACAGGTATGAGTTGATACCTCATTGTCAACTTGACTTGAATTTCTTTACCAATTCAGTGATAATGTGCATATTTTTCATGCATCTATAGGTCTTCTTTAGAAAAGTGTCAATTCAAGTATTATGTAAGTTTTATGTAGTCCTATTTTTCTTTTGCTTGCATTCCCTTGCAGATAAAACCAAACTGACTGGAGCAGAATTGATAGAAAGGAGTGGAAGGATGAAGTGTAGGGGAAACTTGTTGATTTAGTTGATCACTTTAAATCTCACCACTGAAAAAGTATCCAATCAAAATAAAGTAATGGCATGGCTGGAGGTGGATGAGCAGAAGAAAGGAAGCCCCCAGTTAGGTAAAGCTCTTTCTCTTGGCCGCTTCATCTATGTTCATACACAATGGGAAAGGCGGGATCTCACCCATGGTCATGTGGCTCGAGCCAGAGACTAAGGAAAGCAGAGGCCACAGGGCGCTGCCAAAAGAGCCTAGAGAGGCCCAGCAACAGCTTACAGAGAAGCACGTCCCACTAAGGGGACACAGGTGACAGGTCAGTGTATACTGGATGGAGAACGATGTAGGCATGAGACCAGGACATTGTACACTGGAGGTAACCAGATGGGAAGGAGCAGGAAGAGTGACACTCTAGTGGCAAAATGAGAGGCCTTTTTCAGCATCTGTGTTTTATATGAAAATCTTCCATGTGATTCTCAAGAACTCAGGGAAAACAGTTTCATGCTATAACAAAATCAACAGACACCAATAAAGCCAGTGTTATGAAAAGTTTTGCCTGTGCTTTCTTCGATAGGTTTTATGGTTTCGAGTCTTACACTTTTTGGGGGTGGGTCACACTCGACCATACTCAGGAATCAGTCCTGACAGAGCTATGCAAACTAAATATGTTTTGGGGACCAAAACTGGGTCAGCTGCATGCAAGGCAAGCACCATACCACCTGGACAATCTAACACACTTTGGTCTAAGTCTTTAATCCTTTATGGGTTAAACTTTGAACTTGGTATAAAATAAAGTTTCCATTATTTTTTAATTTTATTTTTTTTATTTTATAAGGCACGCAGTTGACCCAGATTTGATTCTCTGTCCCTCTCAGAGAGCCCAGCAAGCTACCCATGGTGTACACAATATGCCAAAAACAATAACAAGTTTCACAATGGAGACATTACTGGTGCCTGCTCAAGCAAATCAATGAACAATGAGACGACAGTGCTATAGTGCTATAAGGTAGTTCACAATATTTGATCATATTTACTATTCAAACACCAATCCTACCACCATTACACCTTCTCACCACTAAATTTGGGATGTTTCCATCCCAAGCCCCAATCCCTGTCCCAAAGCACAACCGATATAATATATTTTGTATTGTAAGTTATGAAGAACCACTGAAAATGCTTACAAAAAAGGATTCATATAGAAAACAGTGTGAAGATTGTTCTATTTTGGCAGGGGCCATTAAGACATTCTTTAGGATCACTTGTATCACTTGTCATCCCGTTGCTCATTGATTTGCTTGAGTGGGCTCCAGTAATGTCTCCATTTGTCCCTGTCTCATGCTAGTGTAGCCCAATGGCATCTGTTCACTCTAGAAACATGAAGAGCATCAAACCATTCATTCAGGGTCTTGACGAAGAAGTCTGATCATCTCGTAGGTGGACGGCCAGGTGTTCTTTTGACGTCTCGTGGAATCCAGTTGGTAACAGCTCTAGTCCAGTGGTCATCTCCAAATCACATTACATGTCCGGCCTATCTGATTTTCGATGCCTTGGCAAACAAGACAGTGTCCCTGATTCTCAATCTTCCACGGAGGTTGGAACTCCAGATTCCTTCTCTCACTTAAGTGAAACGTGATAATCCAAGCATAGTTCTTTCTATTCCTCTTTGGGATACCCAAATAGTGTTCTCGTCCTGTTTCCGTAGGGCCCAGGTCTCTGAGGCATATGTTTGTTCAGGAAGAATGGTGGAGTAGAAAATATGTGCCCAGAGCCAGACGTTCTTTGTCCTATTAACAATTTCTTCAACGCTCTTGAAGGCATTCCACGCCGCTCTATTCCACCTGCGCAGCTCAGGTGCCAGGTCATTCGTCATGTTGAGTTCTCTACCTAGATACACTTAACTGCTGCATTCAGACATGTTCTTTCCGTTGAGAGCAAATGGAATATCAAGAACTAGTCTGTTTCTCATGAACATTGTCTTCGTGAGATTCAGCTGCATTCCGATCTTTCCATACTCATGGTGAAGTTGGCCAGCATTTGTGCTGCTTGGCTAATGTTTGGTGTTATTAGAATGATGTCATCAGTGAAGTGGAGGTGGTGGAGTTGCTGCCTGTCTATCTTCACGCTCATTCCTTCCCATTCCAGTTGTCACATGACATTCTCAAGGATGACACTGAAGAGTTTTGTTGAAATGGTGTTGCCCTGCCGCACCCCTCTCTTTAAGTCGATGATCACTTTATTGTAGAATGGTGAGATCCTGGTGGTGAATCCGTAATACAGTTCTCGGAGGATCCTGATGTACTGAGTTTGAACACCCTGTTTGGCTAGGACTTCAATGACCACCTCAGTCTCAACAGAATCAAAGGCTTCCTTTAAATCGATGAACATTATGTAGAGAGGCATCTTGAACTCTCGCAAAACCTCAATGAACTTGGTCACCGTGTGGATATGGTCGATCATGCTGAATCCTTTTTGGAACTTGGCTTGCTTGCAGGGTTGTCCTTCGTCTAGTGTTCTGCCAATCCTATTCAGGATGACTTTAGTGAATAACTTGTAGATGATGGACAATAGGCAGATTGGGCGATAGTTGCCGATGTTGTAGATGTCTCCCTTCTTGTACAAGAGGACGGTCCTGATGATTTTCCATTGGGACAGAACCTTGCATTCATACAGGTAGTGTGTGAAGAGCCAAGCCAGTGTATTGAGTGTATGAGTACTGGCAGCAGATTCTTAGGTGTCTGACCTTGTCTGGACCGGTTGCTGTATGCGTCTTTGCTGACAAAATGACATGCTGGATTTCGGAAGCGAGAATGCTGGGAACGACATATCCATCCTGCAGAACTTGGTATGTGGGCAGGTGGACGTGGCTATCAAAGAGATCCAAGTAGAAGTCATGGATAACCTTTTCCATTGGCCTTCTAGAAGATGTGATAGATCCATCAGGAAGTCGGAGGGCAGTCATCTTGGTCTTATAGTTGGCGAAGGAAAGGCAGGCGTTGAGAATACTTTTCCCGGCCAACCCTGCTGCTCTTCTCTGAGGTCTTCCTTATCACTTCTCTGCACAGCTTTTCAAGCTTGGACATTAGCTTGCCTGAGACTCACGCCAAACCAGGTTGGTGAATGAGTTGGAGAGTTTCTGCAGAGAGGCATCTTTTTGTGGCTTTTCCTCGGCGTTCCTCACACAATCATGGAGGTGTTGAACAGGTCAATCATATTCCTCGTTGATGTTGTTAATGATAGCATCTTCCCATACTGCTGCAATAGTGCTAAAGAGCTCCCAGTTAGTGGTCATGCTGTGAATTCTTTGCAGCCCTTTCTCCTTGCTCCATGAAGTAGAATTTCGCATGAAAGATGATTCACCCTCGATGGTTCACCCCCCCTCATCGTGGCAAGTGGGTGGCAATGGTGCCAACTGGCAAAGAGTGAACCAACAGGTGCTACCTAGAGATGCAGGCAGGTGCAGGGCTGGACTCCTTGCATCCATCGACTGTGTCGTTCTGGCCAGCACTTTCTGTACGTGAGCAGCATGTCCACGCACAAGGTGTGTGGCGTGTTTATCAGCGTGCAGATTGTTACAACATGCCAGTCGACCAAAAGCTTGCATTCAGTATACTGGGAGCACCTGTAAGGGCAATTAGAGGCCGCCCCAAAAGCTTCCGTCCCTCTAGGAGAGCCCGGCAAGTACCCGCATGGCAGAGCCTAGAAAGCTACCCGTGGCGTATTCGATATGCCAGAGACAGTAATAAAATGGGCCTCATTCTTTAAGATATCACTAAGATACTGTTAAAGGTTGAGTGATGTGAGCTTTCGTGTATATATATAAACATATATATACACACACATACACATGTATATGTGTGTCTACATATATGTATGAAAATATGTATATATGCATATGTATATATTTCCCTCTATGATTTGTTGCCTACTATCTGAACCCCATCAAATGTGCTGTGGTACTTATGGAGAATAGGTAGGGAGTGTTGTATGATGTGTAGCAAGGCCACGTGGTACAGGAATATGTTCACTCATTCATGAGGCTTGGCCCAAGTGTGTGGACTTCAGCATGGCGATGGTTGGGTTCTGGGGGTTTTCGGCTGCTGGGGATGGGCCCCTTGGGGTGGGGAGGGCTCTCACTCGCCACCCTCTGGGGTGCCCCGAGTGAAACAGCCTGGCATGAAGTTCGGTGGCATGCCTTATAGGTGTGACCCCTGGGTCATCAGAGACTGGGGGGAGGGGGCAGAGGATCACCGCTCCCGGTCCCATTGAGCCCAGAGTCCTATGTCACAAAGTTACACATTACCTGGGTTTTGTGGGACTTCACTCATGCGTGAGGCTTGGCCCAAGCATGTGGGGATCAGCCTTGAGCATGGTGGCTGTTGGGTTCTGGAGGTTATTGGCTGCCGGGACTGGGTCCCTTGGGGCAGGGAGGTCTCTCACCCACCACCATCTGGGGTGCCCCGTGTGAAACAGCCTGGCTTGGAGTCTGGTGGCATGGCTATAGCGGGAGTCATGTTATGCTCCCTTCTGGGAGAAAAAGCTCTGATTATTTTTATTTATTTATTTATTTATTTATTTATTTTTAGCTTTTTGGGTCACACCTGGCGATGCACAGGGGTTATTCCTGGCTCTGCACTCAGGAATTACTCCTGGCGGTGCTCAGGGTACCATATGGGATGCTGGGATTTGAACCCGGGTTGGCCGCGTGCAAGGCAAACGCCCTACCTGCTGTGCTATCACTCCAGCCCCTGATTATTTTTTTAAATTAAAAGATTTTTACTGACCAAGGTTCTGTGATTTACGATACTGTTAATGTTGATTTCTCATGCCATAATTTCCTTCTTTTAAACACGAATATCTAGTTTTCCTAGTGAAAGAAAACATTCAAGATAAGCACATTTCAAAAATAAGATTGGGGCTGGAGAGACAAAATAGTAGTTAAGATACCTGCCTTGCATGCAGCCGACCAGGGTTCAATCCTTGGCACCCCATATGGCCCAGAGCACAGCTAGGAGTGAACTCTGAGCACCAAGTCAGGAGCATGCCTTGAGCCTAGCTGAGTGTATTGCAATCTCACCCCTACCCCACCCCAAAGGCATCTTTTTGAGGAGAAATTGAATACTGCATATATATGATATTTTAAAATGTATTTAAGAACATGGGTACTGTGTGGCAGAAAATTAAAGTGGGCTCATTTATTTTTATTTATTTATTTTTAAAATTTTATTTATTTTTTTATTAGTGAATCACTGTGAGGGTACAGCTACAGATTTATACATTTTTGTGCTCATGTTTCCCCCATACAAAGTTCGAGAACCCATCCCGTCACCAGATCCCATTCTCCACCACCAGTAAACCCAGTATCCCTCCCACCCTCCCCAATCCCATCTCCCCCCGCCCCACACTGCCACTATGGTAGGGTATTCCCTTTTGTTCTCTCTCTCTGATTAGGTGTTGTGATTTGCAATAAAGGTGTTGAGTAGCCATTGTGTTCAGTCTCTAGTCTACATTCGGCACGCGTCACCCCTCCCCCGCATGACCTCCAACTACATTTTACTTGGTGTTCCCTTCTCTGTGTTGCCCAGAATGAGAGACCAGCCTCCAAGCCATGGAGACAGCCTCCTAGTACTTATTTCTACTATTCTTGGGTGTTAGACTCCTATTCTATTATTCTATAGTCCACAGATGAGCGCAATCTTTCTAAGTCTGTCTCTCTCTTTCTGACTCATTTCACTTAGCATGATACTTTCCATGCTGATCCACTTATATGCAAACTTCATGACCTCATTTTTCTAACAGCTGCATAGTATTCCATTGTATAGATGTACCAAAGTTTCTTCAGCCAGTCATCTGTTCTAGAGCACTCAGGTTTTTTCCAGATTCTGGCTATTGTAAACAGTGGTGCGATGAACATATACGTGCAGATGTCATTTCGACTATACTTTTTTGCTCCTCTGGGATATATTCCCAGCAGTGGTATTGCTGGGTCAAATGGAAGCTCAACCTCTAGTTTTTTGAGAATCGTCCATATTGTTTTCCAAAAGGGCTGAACTAGTCGGCATTCCCACCAGCAGTGTAGAAGGGTCCTTTTCTCCAAAGTGGGCTCATTTAAATTTTTTTTTCAATGCTGGTAGATTTCACATCTCCAAAGCAAATGCTTCTGCTGTTGAACCCCTACAGTGGTCTTATGATAAAACAGTATAACATTAAAAAAATCAGTTATATTTTCATATTTATATCTGAAAATATTTATATATCTAAATTATTTGATTCATAAAATTTTAAGTATATATGTAAGCTAAAAGTAAGCAGAGAAGATATTTTCTATTTAAATTATCAATTTTTTTTTGCTTCTTTTTGGGGGGTCACACCTGGTGATGCTCAGGGGTTACTCCTGGCTCTGCACTCAGGAATTACCCCTGGAGGTGCTCAGGGGACCATATGGGATGCTGGGAATCGAACCCTGGTCGGCTGAGTACAAGGCAAATGCCCTACTCGCTGTGCTATTGCTCCAGCCCCTCAATTTTGTTTTTGTCTAAAGCATTTTCAAACAGATTTTATCTCTAGAGGTTTGAAAAAAAATCTAAACATACAAACCCAGGAACTTTACATTTCTCATAACTTGCAAAGCCCTAATAAGTATAGCCCTAATAAACATATGAACATTGCTTTAAATTCTAATGAATCTTAAAAATTTACTTTCATTATGTTTGCTTTCATTTTTTGTGTTTCATCCACTACTCACTATCACATCACACCATTTTCAACACTGGAGAAGAATTGTTCCTTGGAACATGTGACAACAGAGGCATCGGTGGCGTTGGTATCCTTTTCAATATGAACTTGCCCATGATCATTGATTCATTCAAATGCCTAACAACCCGAATCGGATGATTACGCTTGAATGGATGTGGCTCACTGCCTACAGTTTCTATCTTCATCGTCTATGCACCAACTTCCAACTACGATGAAGAAGAAATTGAGAGGTTCTACATGGAACTGGAGAAGTTATATAACAAAGACTACACCTTCTACAAGATCACTGTTGGTGATTTTAATGCCAAGATAGGTCCAAGAAGGTCACCCAAAGAGCTCCCCATTGTGACCCATGGCCTAGAATGGAACAATCAGGGTGAGAGACTGTCTGAATTCATCATGTCGACCAAGATCATCCATGGTAACTCACAGTTCCAGAAGGCCGAATCTAAATGCTGGATATGGGAGTCTCCCAGTGGACAGCTCCACAATGAAATTGACCACATCATATTCAATCGAAGGTTTTGCCTGACTGATGTTGCTGTTGTCCCAAAATTCCAAACAGGATCGGACCACCATCTCCTTTGTGCAAAATTCTACTTCACAGAGTGGGGAGAAAAGTCTGCAAAATTAAAGTCTAAGAAGACAACTCCCAGAATGACCACCAACTGGGAGCTATTTGGCACTATTGCAGCAATGTGGGAAGATGCCGTTCTTGACAACATCGAAGAGGAATACAATCAACTGCTTCAGCACCTCCATGACTGTGCAAAGAATGCCCGGAGTAGAAAACCACAAACAGACGCCTGTCTTCAGAAACTCTCGAGCTCATTCGTCAATGTGATTTGGTGCGAGCCTCAGGCAACCACAAGCTAATGTCCGAGCTCACAAAGTTGTGCAGAGATGCAATAAAGGAAGACCTCAAAGAGAGAAGAGCATCAGTGTTGGCCAGTGCAGTAGAAGTTAGGAAAAGTATTCACAATGCTCGCCTATTCTTCGCCAACTACAAAACCGGGATGACTGCTCTCCGACGTCCCGATGGATCTATCACATCTTCCAGAAAGGCAATGGAGAGGATTATTCACAACTTCTACTCGGATCTCTTTGACAGCCATGTCCACCTGCCCACATACCAAATTCCGCAGGATGGGTATGTCATTCCCAACATCCTCCCTTCTGAAATTTGACACATTTCATTGGTAAAGATGCGTACAGCACCTGGTCCGGACAAGGTCAGACCCGAACACCAGAAAAATCTGCCGCCAGTACTAATCAATACACTGGCTCGACTCTTCCCACACTACCTGTCTGAATGCAAGTTTCCATTTCAGTGGAAAACCAGTAGGACCGTTCTGTTATACAAGAAGGGAGACATCTACAACATCGGCAACTATCGCCCAATCTGCCTGCTGTCTGTCGTCTACAAGTTGTTCACTCGTGTCATCCTGAATAGAATAGGCAAAACACTAGACGAAGGACAACCATGCGAGCAAGCCGGGTTCTGAAGGGGATTCAGAATGATAGACCATATCCACACAGTGACCAAACTCATTGAAGTTTTGCGAGAGTTCAAGATGCCGCTCTGTCTAACGTTCATTGACTTAAAGAAGGTCTTCGATTCTGTTGAGACTGAAGCAGTCATTGAAACCCTAGCCAAACAGGGTGTTCAAACTCAGTATATCAAATTCCTCCGCGAGCTGTATTGTGGATTCACCACCAGGATCTCACCATTCTACAAGGAAGTGATCACTGATGTAAAGAGAGGGGTGCGGCAGGGTGATACCATTTCACCGAAAACTTTAGAGAACATCATGCAACGAGTGGAATGGGAAGGAATGGGAGTGAAGATAGATGGTCGGCAATTACACCACCTCTGCTTCGCTGATGACATCATTCTCATAATACCAAACATTGGCCAAGCGGCACAAATGCTGGCCTACTTTGACCACGAGTGTGGAAATGTCGGATTGCAGCTGAATCTCAACAACACGATGCTCATGAAAAACAAACTAGTCCCTGAAGCTCCATTTGCTCTCAATGGAACGAACATCTCCGAATGCAGCAGCTATGTGTACCTGGGTTGAGAAATCAACATGAGGAACGACTTGGCATCAGAATGCGCAGGAGGAAGAGAGCGGCGTGGAATGCATTCAAGAGTGTCAAAGAAGTGGTTAAGAGGACGAAGGACCTCCGACTTTGGGCACATCTTTTTAATTCCACAGTTCTTCCTGCACTAACATATGCCTCAGAGACCTGGGCCCTACGCAAAGAGGGTAAGAATGCTATTAGGGTATCCCAGGGAGGAATCAAAGGAGCTATGCCAGGAGTATCACATCTCACTCAAGTGAGAGAAGGAATCCGGAGTTCTGACCTCCGTCAACGGTCAAGAATCAGGGACGCTGTCTCGTTTGCCAAGGCATCAAAAATCAGATGGGCTGGTCATGTAATGCAATTCAGAGAGGACCGGTGGACTAGAGCTGTTACCAACTGGATTCCACAGGATGTCAGAAGACCTTGTGGCCGCCCACCAACTAGATGGTCAGATTTCTTCATCAAATCCCTGAATGAACGATTACTGTTCCTGGAGGCGCTTCCTGTTCCTGGAGCAAGCAAGTATCACTGGGCTGCACTAGCACGTGACAGGGACAAATGGAGACGTTACTGGTGCCCGCTCGAGCAAATTGAAGATCAACGGGATGACAAGTGAAGTGATATTTGTATTTCATTAAAAATTTACTTTCATTATGATTTTATTATTTATTTCATATTGCTGTTAAAACTAAAACCTGGATATTCCAAGAAAGAAGTATACCCACCAAACATAATTCCTAAATCAATTAACAAACTGCTGAAAAAAATAAAACACTATGAGAGTATTTTGTACAAATACTTCCTGGAGCTTTAATACAAAAAACTAATTCCTTAGAAATATATCATAGCATCAAAATATACACAGTTTATGTACACTTCCAGATTATGTACATTTCCCACTTATTTTATATATATATATATATATATATATATATATATATTTGTTGTATGGAGGGCTTCTGGCTCTGTGTTCAGAAATCATTCCTGGTTGTGACTGTGGGCCATTTTCAATGTCAGGATCGAACCTCAGTCAGCAGCAATATGCAAGGCAAGCCGTTTTCACCTAAAGAATTTTTATAATGTATAAAGGTCCATATGCATGGTTTCACTTGTCACCTAAAAGTTACTGTTCCATAACTGTGCCATGTTTTTCTTTCTTCAGGCTGTTTCCTTTGGAGAGTGACCTAACGCTGTGCTCCAGACGTGTTTCACCTGGAGGCCTTCTCTTCTCCTGTAAGAGTCCTACTTTGTTCTAGTACTCAAATGAGATGTAACCTCTTTAGGTCTACTCTTATCATTCCCAAGCTTAGGTAATGTCTTCCAGCAATATCTCCTGCAAGTTCCATTAATATACTAAGCCATTTTATTATAACTGTTAGATTATCGAATTCTTGAGTCAAGAGAGATGCTTTATTAATTAATCATGTCATAAAAATAATATAGGTACAATGTCTTTGGGATGATTATGTACAATCTTGTCATCTTATTTCTTCTAGCCTTTGTCCTTATTTTGTTGCCAGACAGAATGGTCTTCTGGAAGCTAGACATTGATTGATATACTTCCATACCCAAAACATCATTTACTGAAAACCTGCCATTGCTGACAAAATAACTGAAACAAAAACCAGTCCCTTCTCTAAACCTATTCTTCCAGGGAGAACTTTTCAGGGAACTTATGATCCAGGAAATATGGATTAAATATTAAAAGTTTTGAAAATCCTAGGCCAAAGGAACTCAATACAGGATCTCACAGGTAATACAGCTCAGATTAGGCAAATACTAAAGGCAGAGTGTGCTATCAAGACAGCAATTCAGCCCTCTATATAGAGGTGATAAGGACTATATTACTACCCAGGGTGATGGAATAAATGAGAGGGAAGAGATGGAATGAGCCATTACAAAAGAAGAATCATCAAAACTTTGTGACTTGCAGAATATGAGGGAAACTGCCAAGCAGGTCCAAATGATCCATCTATGACTAAAGAGCAAGTCACAGACAGTTCCTCCCACTGTTCACATAAAATATAACCATTTTAAGAGATTAATTTTATAGATAAGTCCTTGCCTCTATAGCCTATGGAGACAGTACCTCTTAATAGTCGCCTGATTGCAGAGGAGAAAGAAATTTCAAATTTCCATGTATCTCCAGTAATTGATATTTTTGTCCTGACTCTAAATTTCAAACTAATGTTCTAAAAATTGTGGACCAATGGGGGCTGGAGCAATAGCACAGCGGGTGGGGCATTTGCCTTGCATGCGGCCAACCTGGATTCCATTCCCAGCATCTCATATGGTCCCCTGAGCACTGCCAGTAGTAATTCCTGAGTGCAGAGCCAGGAGTAACCCCTGAGCATTGCCGGGTGTAATTCAAAAATTTAAAATTAAAAAATTTAAAATTTAAAAATTGAGGACCAATTGGAAATTTTCCTCTAAAAACCACCTCAGAGTCACATCAACTATAGTCAACTATTGATTTAACTAATCTTAGGAATTACAGATAAAACTAAACAGGTGTTTGTTTTGGTTTTAGGCCACACCCCGAGGTGCTCAAGACTTACTCCTGGGTCTGTGCTCAGGGGTTTCCTGGAAGTTTGGAAGACAATGGTCAAGAATGCTAAGGATCCAATGTGAGTTGGCTGCCTTCAAGGTAAGCGCCCTATCGATCTGGCTCCCCAAACCAAACAGGTGCATAAGATCATTCTGGTCTATACATTATATCCATCAACATACAAAGGGACAGGGGAAATGTTTGTCGGCAGTCCACATAGTTTTCTGGGAGTTATCTCTTTTTTTTTTTTTTTTGCATTTTTTGGGTCACACCCAGCGATGCTCAGGGGTTACACCTGGCTTTGCACTCAGGAATTACTCCTGGCGGTTCTTGGGGGACCATATGGGATGCTGGGGATCGAACCCGGGTCGGCCGCGTGCAGGGCAAACGCCCTCCCCGCTGTGCTATTGCTCCGGCCCCTCTGGGAGTTATTTCTTGGGGTCATAGATGCAAGCTTAGAAGTAAGGATCAGAGTCACCTTAGATAGATGAGCTTGCCCTACTGAAAAATTACCTTAAACCCTATAAACCCAACAACTCTTATAATTCCAGAGGCATGGCTTCCAAAGTCCCAGCTGGCAAAGGACATGAGCAAGTACCAGTGTTATTAGCAGTTATATTTTTCCCTTAGCGGAAGTCAAAGTGTATTATTTACATTGCTTTATAAATCTTTCAGATCCAGAGGCAGTATACAATCAGGGGTTCTTTTCTCTCTCTTTTTTTTTATTTTTGGGTCACACCTGGCAATGCACAGGGGTTACTCCTGACTTATGCACTCAGGAATTACTCCTGATGGTACTGGGGGGACCATATGGGATTCTGGGAATCAAACCCTAGTCAGCTGCTTGCAAGGCAAACGCCCTACCCACTGTGCTATTGCTCCAGTCTCTCAGAGGTTATTTTCTACCAAAGGTAAATCTGTCCCCCAACTCTTAGTTAAAATTCATTCAGGTCCTGAGCTGATTAAGGATGGTATCAGACAGTTTTAGCCAAGGGACTCTTTAGGAACTGTTCTCAGACAAAGAAAGCATCCTGCCGAAATTTAAAATCCCACTCCATCCACTCAATTTACTTCAAATGACCAGTTGAACTGATTCAGATATACAAAGGCCCAATCTCTTGCCTAAAGGCAAGATTTCTCTGAAAGGCATCCTAGATCCAGAGAACACCTAGGAGGTAGCTAGAGGTCTCAGTTGTGACTCTTTTGCAGTTTACCTCTAGCAAAATTCTGTTTCCACTGCCCCTCAGGTGCTCATCTCAAGAGAATGCCCCCCTCCCCACACTTCCTGTATGCAGATAGCCACCTCAGAATCTGTTACCTAGGAAACCTAAATCTGACCTCATTGGGGTTTCAGGTGCATCAGAATTAAAAAGTTAACTAAGGACAGTCAGTTTTAATGCAGAAGTATTGCTAATCTTGAACTCACAACTTATTGTAAAAACTAAATGGAAGTGTTTACACTTACATGTAAAATGAGTATACCTATGTTTAAAGCTGCTGAGAAATATTGTTGGCACAGGTTTACCTGCTTGATCTGTTACAGATATTAACTGAATCCTATAATATTTTATTATTTCTACTCTATCATTCTATTTCTTTAATCTCTTGTGTCACTTGTCTAGAATGTAAGCAACTTAAAAGCAGATTCTCTTCTAATCCAAACTACAAACAGAAGCATTCAATAGACATTTAACAAATGACCAACAATGTTAGTGCTAATGGCAATAATATTGCTGACAAAATATTATGAAGTGGCCTTATAAGCCAAGACAAAGGATTATTTAAATTTCCTTTCAGGACTCCAATTCCTGATAATCTGTAATGTGGCAAATGATTGATGCTCGAAGACGTTAATCAATGTCTCACTTATAAAAGCAAAAATTTGTATAAGCGTACATATCCAATCCTACAGAAATAAGTAAATCATAATCTGTCTGAGAAAATATGCAGCTATCCAATGAGTTTGAAGTAACACATATAGATTACTTGATCTTATATATAGCATAGGAGGAAATGAGGAGGGGGTGGCTAATTAAAAGCTCTGATTACTCATTTTACAAAGTCTCAGCTGCATAGGGTACATGCAATCTGATTAGTCATTTTAAACTTCACTTACATGAATGTAACCAATCAGACAGAAGAAACAGCTAAGGGAGGGAATACTAAGATGGGCAAACAGACAGACAGAAGACCGGGCTTGGCAAGTGGCACGGACTACACAGAAATGTAGATGGCAAGAAGCAACAGTTGGAAGAAAGCGACTGCTCTGCAGAAGACACAATCACGGAGCACCAAAAAGCGGGTAGCAAGCATGGATGCATGGAGCTGACAATAACAGATGGCGTCGATGGATAGTCAGGGGATGGACAGATGATGCAAACTGGCAGGAGGTGAAGAGGATCAGCAAAAGAAGACAATACAGACTATTGGAAAATAAGGGAGCACCCAGTGGCAGGAATGAGTGAGCACTAAGCACTGGAACAGCAAGTAGGAGAAGCAGCCAGTGGTGTTCCAGCAAGTGCAACCATAGTGACTGAGCAGCATGGAGCGGTGCAGCAGAGGTGCCATAAGCAGTAAATTGTGATGTCCTGGACCCAGAGACCCCATTTATGCAGCCACTGAAGCCCACATTTTTTTCTTTTTGGGTCACACCCGGCAATGCTCAGGGGTTAATCCTGGCTCATGCGCTCAGGAAGTAGCTCCTGGCGGTGCTCAGGGGACCATATGGGATGCCGGGAATCGAACCTGGGTTGTCCGTGTGCAAGGCAAATGCCCTACCCACTGTGCTATTGCTCCATCCCGAGGCAGAGTCTCTTGCCCCCATGCCTGGCTGTCTTCACTGGGGCCCCTCAGAGGGGGTGCGTTGAGTCTCCCCCGCTGCACCGGGCAGAGCCGGTGACCTGGAAGCCGAAGACCTCCAGAACCCAGCCACAGCCATGCTCAAGACCACTCTCCAATGCTTGGACGAGCCTCACATATGAAGGAACTGGCAGAGGAACCCAGGTGTGCGGGACCTGGGGCTGAGATCTCCGAGCCTGCTCGGATCAGGATTGAGCCTCTTCCGCCCAGATCCCCCATTTTCCAGTAGCTAGGCAGTCACACCCAAAAACTGCCATCAACGGCCAACATCCAGAGACTATAAAACCAAGCTCCTGGAAGCGCACAGATAGTTTTCCCACTCAGGAGAACTAGCAAGCTACCAAGAGCTTCCTGCCCGCATGGGAGAGCGTGGCAAGCGCCTCCTGGCATATTCATATGCCAAATACAATGACAATGATGGATCTCATTCTCCTGACTCTGAAAGAGCCTCTAATATGGCACCATTGGGAAGGACAAGTAAAGAGAGGCTGCTAAAATCTCATGGCTAGGATGAATGAAGATGTTACTGGGCCTGCTTGAGCAAACTGATGATCAATGGGATGATAGTGATAGTGATAGTGACTGCAGCCCACAGAGATTAACCTACACAAGTGGCAAAACAAAGAGCTATTCAATAAAAAGACACACCACAGACAGGGAGAAAACATTTGCCCACCATTTTCTGGCAGATGCACTGGTAGAATTTTACAAAACAAACAAACAAACAAACACAAACAACCCCGTCAAAATACGGGGGGTGGGCGTAGAGATGAACAAACTTTCTCTAAGACATACAAACCTCCAAAAGTTATATGAAAAAATATTCTGCATCACTTATCATCAGGGAAATGGAAATCAAAATAATGAGATGTCATCTCATGTGTGAAACTGGCACACACCACAAAGAGCATAAACAAACAATGCTGGTGTGGATATGGGGAAAATAGGAACCCTCATCCACTGCTCGTGGGAATGTTGACTGGTTCAAGATTTTGGGAAAACAATATGGCCACTTTCCCCCAAACTAGAAATTTATTTTCCATATGATCCAACAATTCCCTCTTTGGCACCTACCTCCAAGTGTCCAAAAACTACTCAAAAAGGCATTTGCACTTCTATGTTCACTGCAGCACTATTTACAATATCCCAAATCCGGCAACACCCAAGTGTCCCAGAACAGATAACTGGACAAAGAAATAATCATTCATACACAAAATTGAATAGCACTGTGCTCTAAGAAAAGACAAAATTGTGCAACTTACTCCTATGTAGATGGCCCCAGAGAGGAGCATGCTGAGTGAAGTGAAATCTGGAGGAAAGGGGCAAGTGCAGAATGATCTCTTTCATTTCTGGGATATCAAGAAACATAGGAAGGAAACAACAAATTCCAAAAGGCAACAGAAACTGAGAACTGCTGTCTAGTAAAAAGTTTACCACTGCAGGGGGGAGAAAACAAACGGGGTGGGGAGTGGGGGTAGCGGTGGGTCTGGGGGGATGGATGGGGTGGCACTGGGTCATTGGTGGAGGGAAGCTGACACCAGTGGAGGGTTTGGTGTTGGAATGCTTTATGCATGAAATCCTGCTATTATCAATATTTCAAATCATGATGCCTGAAATAAAATTTAAAAAAAATTAAAAAGAGTTGTAACATTAAAGACATTTATTTGGTTGTGGCTTCACGAATCTTATAAGATAGTCACAAAACCTGGAAGTCACTCAGTTCTACTGTAACAGTATAATTTTTACCAAGTAAAAAGGCTTTAAAGAGAAGGAATAAAATAGAAATAGTAAAGGTATCCAAGCCTCCTAAGGATAGTGAAGTTGTGAGTGTTTTCTACTTTTAGCTTCTGAATTGCTTGAAATGCCTGCTTTTAATAATAAACCAAGTAAACAAAACATATCAGAGATCCTACTAGTAATTACTGCTTTTTTCTTAGAGGAAATCTGCAGCAATATTTTACACTCTGCATCAGACAAATTCTAATATCTAGTCGGAGTCCACCATTCATTTACAATCAGCAAGTCAGAAAGCTATGTAAGCAGGCTGAGGAGAAAGAAACGTTAGCTGATAATTTGAAAATAATTGAAGGAACAGAATAAAACACAGGAACCTTGGAGAGAGTGCAGAGCACAACAGTCAGATGCTATAGACAAGGCTACTGAGGAGTATCAGAGCAGAATAGCATCTGAGAGGGACAATAGTGATCCTGAATCTTCAAAAGAGCATAAAAATACCACATGGATCCTAATTTTGAAGGATTAGTGTGACAATTAAGAAAAGTTTTATGGATTTGGGGCCTGGTTTAGCGCTCCAAGTGTTCACCATGTAAGTGTGGGCTCCAGAGAGATCCCCCAATGCCATCAAAATGCCCTAATCACTATCCCTGAAGCACTGCTGTTTGGGACCTCTAGAGCCTCAAGTGTGGTGTGGCATACCGTCCACCACAGCCTGATATATGTCCTGCTGTGAGCATCACAACCAAGGGTGCAAGACGGAACTAGATATGTGCAACCCAGGGGCGGTCCATCACTGCAACCAACCAACCATAAAGAATAGCAGGTGCAGCTGGGGAGAAACAGATTTAAACACAGGTGATGAAGGAAAGACACTTTAATTCTTAAGTACTGGCTTTTATGTGTCACCATATCCCAAGGATTTCACAAAGTTTAGCTTTTTCCATTCACAGTATTTAAGAGAAACAAAATCCCATCCTTTCAAGACAGAATAAATTCTGCTAAACATTTGCTTGCTATACAATAGTTAACCACAAGAACAGCAGCTCTAGGATTTAAAAAGTTACAGTAGTGTGTGTGTGTGTGTGTGTGTGTGTGTGCTATTTATTTATTTAAGCTGCTACAGCAGCATTTAGAGGACACAAGAATTACTCCAGCAATACTCTGCCTGGTGGTGAAGCATCGACAATTCAGTGCTTGGACTTAAAACCCAACAGAATTGCTTTAATAGGTTTAATGACTAAAATACCAGCTTTATTACTATTATTTCTATGAGTTTGCTCCATTTTGATCTTGTTGTTTGTGTCAGAGGCTGTCTCCTGGTGTTCTGCTCATGTCACTGCTGGTGGTGCCTGGGGGATTGCATGTGGTGCCGGGATCATACTGGGGTCAGCCACATGCAGAGCAAGCACCTCAGGCCCTGATCCCTCTCCAGCTGGAAAATACCGGTTTCATAATGGTGCTGGTCCAAAGTCAAATGGGTGTAATTTGAACCTGCAGCCCACACTGCACTATTATTATAAATTTATAAATCATATTCCAGAGAGTGCTATTACCAGCAGTGAATTTTAAGATTAAACAGATTATAATAGTAAAGACATTCTAATAAGCCTCAATTACAGAAATGCAAACATAGAGAAATTCAAAATCTACCTACAGGTTTCCCATAAATTTCACATTGAGAGTTCATTTTTTGTACTGAGTGACTTCCCAAGCTGGATGATTCTAGACCATACAAGTATCTAAAGTATACAAAAGTAAATCCTTTAATTAGAATTTGCTGGTGGCAAAATGCACAGGACATTTACACAGTGGAATTCAGCTGTGTTCAGAATACAGGTTGAATTTTCTGATGTACTTTTGCCATCATTAATTGTGAAATGCCAAAGAGAAGTGATGTAACCAAAGCCTTATCAACTCCACCAGATTCTACTACCTAGGCACTGCAAGGTCTGCATTTATGATGGACTACCTGAGCTGATAACACATGGAATTATCTAAACAACATTTGCATATTTGCGTAATTATTTTCTAAGGTTAATTAGCCCCTGTAAAGCATTTCGCCCTTTGAGACTTCTTTCAGTGACAGGTTCACATATTTCCTGAACCACTGCCAAATTTGACAGATTTTTCTTCAGCAAACCTGTTGCTACAAAGTTAAAAAACTGAGTGCTCCTATAACACAAAGTTTAAAGTGAGAGTTGATTTTAGGTAATCTAAAAATGCAGAGGATTTAAAGATTTTAAAGTGTCCAATTTAATAATCAAATGTCAAAATTATTGAAGGTCACCTCAGATAAATCTGTGATTGTATTTGTTAGCAGATCTACTAACAAAATATGACTAAGAAAACCTAGAATTTAAAAAATTTCAGATGAGCACATGTCTGTTTTTATCAATTTCAGTTTTGAGATGTAAGTCGCACACAAACAAACACACCCCATGCACTTAGCAACCCCGCTGATGTCCTATGCATGCTCATGGTATCACTGGACAAAGACAATATTTTTATGATAAAATTTATCAACTTATTTAAACATGCTGGCTTTTTATTAGATGAAATATAACTCAATAAAATCAAAAAGAGAGGAAGAAATCCCATTCACAGATTTACGAAGATGCAAAAATGTAAGTTATTATCTTGCAACTAACTAAGTTACAGGCATAAGATGAAAGAAAATTTATAATTTTAGGATTGGATATTAGGGTACTCTTTCAGGAGGAGCAAAACAACAAGTACTAAATGGCTTTAATCCATGAAGAAACATAGAAGGAAATTATATTCTTAGTTGCTCTGTGTGTGTGTGCCTGTGTCTGTGTGTGTTGTTGTATGTTGTGTGTTGTGCTAAGGGGAGCACGTATGGTGCTGGTAATTGAACCCAGGTCTGCTGTGTGTATAAAAACTTACCCTTTGTACTATCATTCTGGTTTAAACTTTAAAGTTTCAGATGACTGAGTTGTTAACTCTTTTAATACATAAACACAGTAAAAATTACACATTAGTAGAAAACAAAACATTTATAAAACAGTTGTTGCAAAATACATTTTAGTATTTTATAGCATGATATCATGTAATTTTATTTTAATCTGGCTAAATAAATTGGATTAGTTTTTAAACTCATTTGGCAAATTTTAAGTGTTGTGATTCTGTGTGTGTGTGCGTGTGTGTTCACGTGCGCGTGTGCACTCAGACATACCAGGAGGGCATAAAGTCCAGGGCTTCATACATGAAAGGCAAGTGTTCCACTGGTGAGTTACATACTTGTTTCAAATGTGTGACCATGTTTTTTGTTTTTTCTTTTTGGGGGGGCAGCAGTCACACCTGGCAGTGCTCGGGGGACCATATAGAATGCCTGGGATGGAATCCGGGTCAGCTTCGTGCAAAGCAAACGTCCTACCTACTGTACTACTGCTCCAGCCACTCCAATGTGTTGCCTTTTAACATGAATATAAAGGACTAGGAGTATCTATGAACAAAGATTAAAGGACAAAAAGCACCTATGAATTTAGAAGTACCAAACTGATGACATATCACAAAAATAATAAAAATGTTCCACAAATAAAGCATCACTTTCTTTGAATTTTTAAATAAAGTTATATAAAATTACTCATGTTAGATATTTTTTGCTTAAAAATGCCAATTTCATAAGATTCAACCTTAAAGATAATGAAAGGAAGACAATATATATAAGCTAGAGAGATCTTGAATCTACCTTTTTTCCTTTTAGGTATCAGCTTATTGACAACCATCAATCTTTTTTTTAAATTTTATTCTTATTTACTGTTTTATTTAAATTTATTTTTTAATTAGTGAGTCACAGTGAGGGTACAGTTACAGATTCACACATTTTCGTGCTTGTTTTTCCCTCATGCAATGTTTGAGAGCCCATCCCTCCACCAGTGTCCATTCTCCACCACTTATGAACCCAGAACCCCTCCCACCCCCCAATCCAATCCCCCCCACCCCACCCCTGTGGCGGGGCATTCCAATTTGATATCTCTCTTTTCTTTTGGGTGTTGTAGACAACCATCAATCTTAAAGACAGATGCAAGACAACATTACTTGTCAGTATGTCTACATTAATAAATTATAAATGGCCTTGGATAGAAGACATTTGTAATGAATATAACTGACAAAGGATCAGTATTCATAATAACATCAAATATTTATGAATTTTACAGGGATTTCAAACTTAAAATGCTCAAAAGTAAACTCTGCACTGGTTTCCCATAATCACTTGATTCTTAGCCTCTCTCATGTCAAATGGTATCTTTATCTTGCTGGTGCTGAAACTCTGGAAGTCATTCTACACATCTTTCTGTTCCTTTCTTTTTGCTCTCCAAATTATTTCTAGAATCCATAAACTTTCAATTTCTACTGTTAATGCCCCAGTCCAAGTCATTTTGTCTTGTCTAGGATACTGTCCACCTGAACTGGTCTATATATGTCAAAGATCTTGAAGATTAATGACTTACCCGGGGTCACAGAGCTTGTCAGACTGTAAGCTAACCTGTTTGGCTCTAGAGCTGCAACTTTAATACTATCCTGCTGTTCTGTTTAAATTGTATGCCAAACATTAACAAATGATTGTGATACGAGAAGTGAGTGAAAAAAAAAAAACAACCTTAACTTTTCATTTGCCTATAAAGCATAAAGAGTAATGAAAACATAGTAAAAAAATGAATATGCAAATAAATGAAGACTCATTGTTTATCATGTTGCTGTTAAAAGACAGGTATAACTTGGAACAGAGGGCAGATAAAATTGATAGTATTCATGATTTCAAAATGATATTCTTGAACATTTCCAACAAAGATTGATGGAAATATTTGCTTTAATAAAATTTAGATTTGTCCCCTCTTAGGACAATTTATAATGCAGTCATAATAACGTTTTTATAGGATACATGGAGGTAGGGATGAATCTAAATAAATATATTCACTCATTTGATCCTGAAAACAACTCTATAATAGGTACTATAATCATCCTGATAATCAGATGTACAGGTTAAAAATGATTAAGGAGCTTAAAAAAATTACAGAATATAGCAAAGTTAGAATTCAAAGTTAGGTAGTAATATTCTGATTCTATAATCTAAATCACTTTATACTTCCTGATTAAAACATATCAAATATATTTTACTTCCTTTCTTGTAGGTATAACCAAGTTCACTACTCTTCATAGAACCACACAACTTAAGAACCTAAAAAAGGGGGGGCAGGAATGTTGCTTATTCAAATATATCATAGCGTGGGGCTGACCCCTATGAAAAGATAGTCTCTGTGATACAACAGTTTATTTTCTGAAAGTCAAATGTGTCTTTTTTTCACCTTGAATAGCTTCCATTATCCTATGAGCAAGAAACTGATCTTAGCTTAAGATCTATTATTACTTTTCTGTCATTTATTCACATATAATAAAGAACACAGTTAAGTGAAAGAAGCTAGACACAAAAGAATATATACTGTGAGATTCAGTTGATAGAAATTCTACTAAAGCCAAATCATACTGTTAGAATTCAAATTGTTATTTGGTAGGGTCACCAAATGGGGTGGGGGTGTGCTGACTGCGTAGGAGCCTGAGGGAAAAATGTGAGGGTGATAGAATTATCTTTTTACCATTCTTATGGTGACAATTCATAAGAGTTTTATATTTAACAAGCATATACAACTGTACACTTCAAATCAGTTCAATTCACAGCATAGAAATTATATTTAAATAAAATCAGTCCCTCAAATGGAAAAAAAGAAATGCTGCATCTATTTTTCCTACATAGGGGTCTTCAAACCTATTTTTATGAACAAAGTGTTACAGGAACACAGCTACGCCCACTGTTTATACATTATTATAGCTGCTATCCCCTTACAGTGGAGTTGAGTAGTGATAGTCCGTAAGAATGTTGAAAATATTCTCTGGCTTTTTCAAAATAATAAAAAAGGGGGTTGAATCTTACTCTAAATACTCACAGTCCTGGTTCCAGCTGAGTTAGTACAGCAGATGCTTATTTGACAGTGTAACTCCCCAAATACCACAAAAAGTACAAGGAAAGATTTTTAAAGCGACATACCTTAGGAAGGCAAAGGGAGAAGGATACACAAAGGCATTTTGGAAGTGAAAAAACAAAAAAGAAGACTGAGAACTGACTTGGCAAATCTTAGACCATCCAATCTCAACATGGTAACGGGGAAAGCCGAGAACAAACTGCATTTATACCACAAAAATCCTCCAAAGCACAGGAATAGTTTTCTAAGGAATGTTGGGACTGAAGGAAGGTTGTGTGTTTGTGCTAAAACTGGGCTATTTCAAACAGACTTATACTCCCTCTTCCAAGTCATGCAACTTGGTAAATACTTTTTTCCACAAGTAGAGAGTTTTTGAAATGGGGCTATAAAAAAAGAGTTGGTATTAATTTCCAAAGAAAGCAGAGATTAAGTGCCTATGTAAAAACTGAATGTGGAATGCGGTGATTAATCTTCCCCCAGTCTTACTCCTTGCATCTTGCACTCTGCAAGCAGTCAGACACTCAGTCTTTAGAAAAAAAGACACGGAGACTCTTCGGGCAAGTAAGATAAAAATTCTAAGACAGATTGAAGAGCTGGAGAGATACTTCAGGGGTTAAGGCCCAGGTCTTGCATGTAGAGGATCCCAGTTTGATCCCTGGCACCACACAGTCCCCCAAGCACCACTGGATGCACCCAAGTGACCTCCCTTCCCCCTCAGCCACCACTGCAGGGCTCGAGCAGCACCTGCAACCTGGGTCTTTAGACTGAGCCATTCGTCTCCCTGGCCAGTATCAATAGGAGTGGCCTCTTGGACCCTTGAGTACCACGTGATAGGTCCCCCCATTCCCATCCATCCAACAACAAAAAAGATAGAGATGGATAGAGAAAAACAAATTTTGTTTGGTTACTTATACATAGCATCCTCTCCCCACTAAAAACAAACAAGGAAACAAATACCAAAAACCAGCTCCATAAAACTAGAACTGATTAGTGATTGCCAGATGAAGCGGTGGAGTGTGGGGGAAATGGGTAAAGGTGAAGACGGCTAGAGTCCACATTTTCGGTTACCAGATGATGGAATTCATGGTATGCTACATATGATGTGGTGACTAGTTAGCAACACTGTATTGTCTGTTAAAGTTGCTAAGAGGGAAGATTTTTTCAAAAGTTCTCAACACACTCAAAAGAAAATGTAAACTCTGGATATGCTAGATAGCCTCTTGTAATCATCACAGATATGTAATAGAAATCCCTATGCTGTATACTGCAAACTTACACAATGTCACATCTCAATTGTTTCAGAAAGCTGGAAACAAATTCCAAAATTGAAAAATGAAGAGGAAGGATATAGAATGACTGCACTCATTCGTGAGATATTTAAAAAAGCAGTATGAAACCAATGTTCAAGGCCAGGAAAAATGGGGACCAAGGAGACTGGTCAATGATTGGATGCTTGCCACAAGCATCTGTGTGTTGTGGCGGGGGGTGGGCAAAGGGCAGTTAGGATAGAAAAAAGACTAGTATGACAATAATGTCACACTGGACAAGAGCTGAGTGTTAAAAGTAGGTAAAGGGATATACATAATAACCTTTCAGCATTATGGCAATCATAATGCCAGAGAGAGAGAGAGAGAGAGAGAGAGAAAGAGAGAGAGATGCCAAACAGACATGTTGGGATGGGGGGGTGGCTTGAAGGGGTGGGAGGGAAACTGGGAACACTGGAGCTGGGAAATTATACCGGTGGAGGGATGGGTGTTGGAACACTGTATGACTGAAATCAATCATGAGCAATTTTGCAATACTCTATCTCATGGTGATTCAATAAAAAAATAAAGAAAACAGTACTTAAGATCAATTTAAAAAAATAAAATGAAACAAAATATTGCCTAGAGAAAATGATATTGACAGAAGGTAAGTATTCTCACATATCGATATCTGAATAAAAGGCTTAAATCAAAATATAGCAAACACTCATTTGTCAATCCTGGGTCACCAAGAAAAGGGTAAATTATTTTCAGTATACTGTAAGAAAATAAGGCATGATCTAAGACATATTCAATAAATTTAGGGAATGGAGGAAAGTAAGAAATTCTCAGGGAATAGACATTTCCTGGGAATCTTAGGAGGATAAGGCTTCTATGTACTAGGACGAATAATGTTACAAATCAGAGGACCAAAAGGGAAAGCATATGATTTGATACAACTTCTCTGTAAGACACATATTACCCCAGCTGATTTGTCTTGTGATTATTCTGTAAAAGAGGAAATAAATAAACTTGTTTCCAAAAAGCAATTAATTTTGAAACCATGGCAAGATTTATTAGTGCGAGAGACAAACTAGTTACATGCATACAACTTCTCTTCTGGTGCAGACAGGGCCATTTAACAGACAGACAGTTTTGGTGGCGGTGGTGGTGGCGGGCTGGTGTCACACAGTGGTACTGAAAGGTTACTCCAAGCACTGTGCTTGGGAGGTACTGCTGGCAGAGCTCGGGGACTATGAGGTGCTATGAGTGCATGCAAAGCACACACTCAGTCCTTTGAGCCATCTCTGGCCTCAAGCTGAGACTTCAAAACTACTGCTGACACAGACTTGAGTCAGAAATGGTTTTACTTCAGCGAGACTGATTTTAGGAGCAGGACTGCTGGGTCAAAAGATTTATGTATTTTGATTTGTGTGTCTTGATAATTCTCTCATATTTCCTTCCATCTTACTATGTGAGAAAATCAAAACCACAAGAATAAAAAAATTCATCAGTCTCTACTAGTTCACAATTTTTAACAAAGGCACTTTAACTTACCTTACATTTTGGAGCCCCGCCTTCAGTCTTTTATTGCAGGGTTTCCCAAGCACTGCCAGAAGTGATCCCTGAGCGCTGTGTTGGAAGCAGTCTCTGGGCACTACCTTCCTAACTAGGCTTGCCCTCCTCACTCACACCCCCCTCAAGACTCCAACTTCAATGATTTATTAAGAAATATAGTTAAAAGTCTGGAGCCATTCCTAAATAAATATTTTTAAATTTCTATTAGCCACCGGATAAGGATTATTTGAAACTGAATTCAATGCCCACATCTTAAAAGGGAGATGAACCAGTACATAGAGAATGTCTACTTGTCTTTCTTTTTTAAAGTTGAAATATTATTTCCATGTGTTTTTTTTTCTTTTGGTATCACAAATCAAACCACATACCCTTTTGTGTAGAATATATACTTACCTGAGGCTAAATCCACAAGTGAGGATCCTGAAAATTAGAATTATGCCATCTATAAAGTATCATTAAGTACGGGTTGGTAAAATACAATATGTTTCATAGATGAATGACGAACGAAAGATAGACAATATGAATTTGAGGAGAGTAATCCGTGAGGCTTCTCAAAAATACCCAAGACTAGACTTTCACGTGGTGACCTTGCTGGCTCCCGCTCCTCTCTGAGTACTTGGAAGAGCATTGTTTCAATCAATAACTAATTAACAAAGTACAAAAGAAGTCGCACGATTTTCTTAGCTCCTTGTTAAAAATGGCTTTCTGGCCGCACATGGGCAGAAAGGTCGCTTCCGTGACTTCTCCAGGAGACTTTCAACACCCTGCCTCTGTCAGATTAAATTACTTTTAGCAATTAATTGTCATAAGTTAAAACAGAGGCACATTTGTTACACTGGCCTGTCATAATGACATGGTGCGTCGTTGTTTTGATATGAATTTCTCCCCTGACCTTCTATCATATCTTAATTTGTGTGGTTGACCTGCCAGGAAGATTGGGAGTGTATCTGCAGCCAGACAGCAGAGGCTGCACCTTGGGGGCTGGGGACAGGACAGCAGAATGGAATCGGAAAGAAATTTCCACAGACACTTGAAATGCAGAGGCTATGAAACCGGCAAGTGCAACTTGCAAATGAAACTTGAAACAAAATTATATCAACAACAACAATAAAAGGAATGAAACTGTAACAGGGGTTAAATTTTCTGTTTTGTTTAGAAAAATGAAATTATGGGACCATCATCAGGCTTGGCCAAAAGTAAACACTCAGAAATAATATTGCAATAAGGAAATATTACGTAATTTTAAAAGAAAAATTTCTGAAGAATATAAGTCGAAGATGTGTTTGAACTGATGATAAATGTCATCATTATATGTCTCCTTAACTTCATAAAATCAGTTACCAGTAATAATAATAATAACCCATTTATCAAATGATATCCTTTATACTTGAATAAAAGGAGAAAAACAACATTTTGAATGGAGAAACATTACATTTTTGGTAAATCCCATAATATGGCAGATCATGTTTCAGGAAGCAAAAGATATGTTAAAAATGGGGAGAAGATGTGGGTCAACCAACCCCCAAAACTGGCACTCTGGTGACCCCTGCCTACGCATGGGAGACCACATGTCGTTCTGGGGACTTAACAGGGCGAGGTGGCAGCAAATGCATCCAAGGCAGGGATGCATTCCCTCCTGAAGATCTCTCGCCTGATGCAAAAAGGTTTTGTCCCACAGGCAAAATATTGTTATATTTGATTTTCTCCTATAGTTATAAACATTACATTATTTAGTCATTTTTGAGTTTAAGAGGGAGCTGGGGATATGGCTCAGTGGTAGAGCACATGATTCACAGGTGTGAGGCCCTGGGTTTCATCCTTGACACTATAAAAAGAATGAACAAACTAAAATCAAAGAGAGCTTCATTAAAAAAAGGAAAAATAACAGGTGTGGCATCCAAGAGGTAGTACTGCAGGGAGGGCACATGCCTTGCATGTATCAATCCTCAGCACGCGAAATGGTCCCCTGAGCCCCCCAAGAGTGATTCCTTGAGTGCAGAGTCAGGAGTAAGCCCTGATCTCTGCCTGGTGCTCCAACCCTAATCCCCACCCCGCCCCCCAAAAAAAAGGAAAAGAAAATGCTCATAACAGATAACATTACTCAAACGCTTACTCTCAATTAGCTATGATACTAAATGCTTAAGACTATGTAATGCATCTAATCACATGTTACCAGTAGTGGCAACTATTTTTTTCATTCTTTTTTTTGTTTGTTCTTCGGTCATACCCAGTGGACACTCAGGGGTTACTTCTGGCTCTGTGTTCAGGAATTACTCCTGTCAGTGCCCTGGGGACTATATGGGATGCTGGGGATTGAACCTGAGGTGGCTGAATACAAAGCAAACACCCTCCCCATTGTATGATGGCTCTGGCCCCTCTTTTTCCTTTTTACAGGTAAGGCAACTACTGGTACTTAGTGAGTCTGAAAGTTACTCAATAGAACACGTAGCTGGAATTCAACTTCAGCTCCCACAGTTATTTTTATACATGTATACCACAGAAACATGTGCTATGGAGTATTTGAATCTAAAACAACTATTTTTTTTCAAGTTGTGAAAAGAGATTTGTGTCCTGAAACACCGGTATGCCTAAAATATTGACCTTCATTCTTCCAGGTCACTATATACACCGAGGGGGGAAAAGCCAAGTTATTTATCTGATTTGTATCTAGAGAGCAAGAAGACATATGACCAGAGTTTCCAGAGCAGTGGGACAGGCCAGAGGATGCCAAGAAAGGGTGGGGTGGACATGGGGACGTCCCGGGGTACTAACACAGCCACCTTCTCACACGGATGGTGGGAACCTTACTGTCATCATGTGCTTTAGCAGTGATGGCCTACAGACATTTGAGGTCGAAGGAAACTTGTTTCTCCAGCCTGCGCGTGTCACTGTGTACTCTATGGAGCTGACTGAGCAGGGTGTGTGTGTGTGTGTGTGTGTGTGTGTGTGTGTGTGTGTGTGTGTGTGTGTGTGTGTGTGTCTGCGTGTGTATGTGATTGAGGGAGGTGGGCCACACCTAAAGACATGTGAGCAGTATTTATAGACTACACTTATTATTTAATTTCCTTCCTTTAAGCAACAAATGTTTTTCCTTTGTCTTATGGTACTTTCTAGAAGAACTTGTCACCAACTTTATAACAGCCATGATAGAAAAATTAAAATACAGGAACAGGGAATATAAGGATTAAGAAGCTTGTTTTGCACATGATCAACCCTAGTTCTGTTCCCAGCATCCAGCATATCTGGTCCCCTGAGCACTACACAGAATGCCTCCTGAGCAGGGTCAGGAGTGAGGCATGAGCACCCCTCTCCTTGCAAAATTAAATTTTAGACTCTTTTATAAATACACCATGCAGCAAAGTGGAAAAGATTAAAACCATAGATACTGACCATCCGTAGTTAATGCAAATAGTTTTCTTTCAGAACTATACACTAACCTTACCTACTAAGTTGGTGAAATAGTCCCTCTCTATATGTACTGTGGTCACAACTACACAGTAGTAAGAAAGTTTTCATTTAAATATTGTTTTTCTTGTTTGTTTTGGGGCCACACCCAGCTGTCCAGCTGTGCCCGAGGCTTATTCCTAGTTCTGTGCTCAAGGATCACTCCTGGCAGTGCGAGGGGGACAAACAGGGTGCGGGGAGGGATGGGGGGCAGGGGGAAATCAAGCCTTGGTTATCTGTGTGCAAGACAAGCACCCACTGTAATACCTCTTCAGCCTCCCATTTAAGTAATTTAATTTAAGGAGCTGGGACAATAGCTCAGAAATGCATGCCTTGCATGCCCAAGGATTATGACTGAATTCGATCCCCAGAACAGCCAACTGTAGCCCGGGTAGTCCCTGGCACCACGAGGGCCCAGCAACAGCTCACTGCTAGGCTCAAACACGGAATCAGCCACAAGAACTGCCAAGGATCACAAGGACCGGACCCCCTGCACGCACTGGGAACTCCCCAATAACTTTAGACTCCAATATTTATAATATTTTCTAATATAAGTCAGTATATTTTATATTATGTTAATAGTTAAGTATTAAGAATTCCTAGTTTGTAGAACTTCCCCCCCCCAAGGAATATATACTATTGCATTAAAAAATTCATACTAAAGGCAAAAAAGCAATTCACTGTTTTTGTCAGATGACCTCAGTTACGTATTTTTATGTTTTAGAGTATATTACAGCCAGGATATACCTAATAAAATATAATCTGGTGTTGCTTTTCTTTCATTGAAACCAGTGGAAACTCTTTGTAAAAAAAAAACAACTGATTTTGAGGAGAGGGGAAGGAAAAAAATTAAATTGTATAAAATAAGCATTTTATTATTTCATGAAATTAGTTGTCTAAAATTATGGTCTGTTAACTACTTGCATGCCTATCCATTTTATAAAGGAAAAACTTAGATTCACAAGTATAAATAGACTTGTTTGTTATTTCTCACTGAACACTGCAGCAATTTAACCAGTTGAAATTTTAGCTCTTACAATGGTGTGAATACTAACATACCTTAAATCTGGCATCAACGGGTTTGGGAAGACTTAGTATATTCTTTCCTCTTCTTTAGGTCTCATATAATCAGTGAGCAAATCCTGCTCACTGACCACTCTAACACTCTTTCCAAATTGATACCTCAATTACTTCTGAAATCTATCATTTATTTAAATTTCCTAGGGAGTAAAATTAAGCACATAAGCATTGGAAAATGATGGCATGTAAACATTGCCAGTGAGAGCCCAAATAGCTAAATTAGATATATTATAAAACCAAATGATCGTAATCATTATTTGCCTACTTGAAAATGCGAAAGAATTATCCTGGGAAAATAAACACAAACACTAAACTGTAAAACATTATAATTGGTGTAGCCTAACACTATTTTAATAAAGACAGAAAGGGAAAGAGTGGGAAAGAGTGAAGGAGAGTGACTGAGAAGGGCTGTGTGCGTGGGGATGGCAATGAGTGAGGAAGGGGGAAACAGAGGAACAAAACCAGGGCTCCTAACTACGTGCAGGCACTGCAACATCCTGAATGGAGAAAGAAATCTAAAAAATTCACTTCAGAACGGCACTGGAAGATATAGACAGACACTGAGAGAAATATAATGTTACCCAGAAAGGGGCAAGAATTCCTCTAAACTCAAGGTGTTCCTTTGGACTGTATAATGCACTAATCAAGGATAGCTGCTTGGGTTTGATGCTTGCGCTGTTCTGCCTAGAGGCTACTGCCTAGTGCTGGTGCTGTCTCTGGCCATGGACTTGACCCAGACTTCTCTGACTCTACTCCCATAATTTTTATAGTTCCCACCAAATCCAGTCATATTTAAGTCCACTTAATCCACAGTAACATAATGCAAAACTATAGATAGTACTCAATACACTGGATTGATAATATCATTTTCCCCATCATTTAGAAGAGACACTTCTTTTGATCATGCATATTCTATTTATAGGTTCACTGGGAATTGATAACTAATGTATATCAGGACATTTAAATGAACACAGGCCAATTACACCCTTCCCAATGTTCTTGGCCTTAAATTTACACGTTACAATTTATCACTTCTCTAATTAAAAACTTTATTATATAATAAAATATATTCAATAGTATTTATACCAGAGCATATTTAAAAACATTGATCCACTCAGATCAATTGAAGCTTTCAGAGTTAAACTATCTCCATATCCCTTATTTGTAAGTCCATAAGCTACTTCAGGTTTCAGTGGCAATAATTTAGTCTGGTGACTGAAATAATAGTTATTGGTTATTATCACATCACAATATTGCCAATAATAACTTTTCCTAAAATTCTTAAGGAGCTTGACCTAGACAGTTTGTGTGATTCAGCGACTTATTCACCACAAACACAACCTATTGCCCTAAGTACAAAAGTGAGCCAGAGATTGTCATAAAATAATTCTATCCAAACTTCAGAGTCAAGAATTTAAAAAAAAAATTATTAGTGAATCACTATGAGGTACAGTTACAGACTTACAAACTTTCGTGCTTGCATTTCAGTCACACAGTGGTCGAGTGCCCATCCTTCCACCAGTGCCCATTTTCCACCACCAATGGTCCCAGCATCCTTCCCACCACCTTCACCCCGTCCTCCCTCCACCCCGCCCTGCCTCTGTGGCAGGGTATTCCCTTTTGCTCTCTCTCTCCTTTTGGGTGCTGTGGTTTGCAGTAGAGGTATTAAGGATTTTTTAGGATTAAAAATTTTTTTTTGGAGGGGGATTATAAATGGGGGAGGTGGGTGCATGGAGAACACTTCTTGTTCTGTGCTCAAGGATCACTTCTGACAGTGCTTGGGGGACCAAATGTTAGTGCTGAGGAGTGAGCCCCAGTAAGCCCCACTCAAGGCAAGCTCTGTGCAATCTCTCCAGTCCCTGAAAACAGACTTTTCTTCAAGCCCTGACAATTAAGAAACAAAGTAAACGTAAATCTTTCTTTTAAATAATAAGGTCTCTACTTTGGAAGGAAAAAATAAATTTTGGAGTAATGTTAATTATATCCTTAACTTTGAAAAGTGTTAAAAGCTACATTACATGATTAAATGAGGCAACACAAGGAGACTTCTTAAACTTTAGGGCCGGTGTCACTGGGCACGTGCTTGGTTTTGTCCTGCCGAGCAAGGAGAAAGGGAAGGCTAAGAAACATTTTACAAAGAGGAAATGTTATGGTTAGGTCCTATACTTTGTGAAGACTTCTTTAGCATTTAAATAGAATCTTGTAAAATAATATTAGATACTTCTCTATAATGCCCTTCTTTTAAGAGTTCATTAGGGGAAAAAAAATATTTATGGGCGAGAGTGATAGTACAGAGGTAGGTGCTTGGCTTGCACGCTGACCTATGTGGGTTCAATCCCTTGCACTACCTATGATGGCCCCACCTGAGCACAATCACCAAATGTAGTCCCCTGTGCCCCCCCAAAAGAGTGTTTTATTCTTAAGGTGAAAAAAATGACCCTGAGAGGCTAACTCAGTAATCTCTTTGGCCTATTTGAAGAACTCTATTAATATACTGATTTAGGATATATTAGTGCCGCTGCCTCTCTTTCCCTACAAGAGCCCAGAGAGAAGAGCTGAGAATATTCACTGTCTACCCTCCACTGTAACTGAGGGCAGATGACCCTCACCACAGAAACTGTCTCTGGAAGGAAGCAGGGTCACGGGCAGTTGTGGATTAGAAGGCAGGAAGGCATTCTTCTTATGCTGGGTAGGACATTCTGAGTGTGAAGCCAAGGAGCTGGCAAGGATCGGAAAGCCTCAGCATACAGGTGAGAGTGAAGTTTGACACCACCCATTGGGCTCCAAGAAGTCATTTCAGCTTCTAAAAATATAGAATTACTGTGGCTTCACCAGAGGTCCCTGAATTACAGAGAACAACACACCAGGCTACTGCATTAAGGTCTTCAAACATAATCTATGGTACATAAGACGTCTGAAATGAACCAACATATCCCAGGCTATAGATCCGACCAGCAAATATTTACTCAGTGCGTATTCTGTGTCAGGCACTATGTTATGGTCTTGGGGCATAGTGATGATCAAACAAAAGCACCAGCATTCTCAGAGCTAATTTTCAAAAATGAGTGTTAGACAATGTTGGAGAACAATTAACTGTTAAAAGAAAAAGGTAGATGGAGAGCTGGCAAAGAGGGTAGGCAGCAGAGCAACAGTACAGCAGGTAGGGTGCAGTACTGCACGTGGCCGGCTGGGATTTGACGCCAGACACCCTAAGTCCACGAGGAGCGATCCCCGAGTGCAGAGCCAGGAGGAAACCTTGAGCACAGCCAGGTTGACCACTCCCTCCTTCCAGAAACAAACAAACAAACAAAAAATAACCAACCACAAGACGAACAAAGAAAAAGATATCGGAAAATATTATTTCAAGTTTTCAGAAGTTAGCCAAGCTTCTATGTGAGTGTGGGCTAGTGCCGACAAAGGTGACATACTGTCTGTGTGAGACAGGCAACATCAAGACTGCAAGGCAGGAGGATGTCAGGAATCTCCTTTAGCCTTCCCCTCTCCGCAGTTGAGGCAACAATGGTTTACAAGAGCTCTCATCTCTCAGTTTTCAGAGCACAATGTTCTCACACTACAGTTTCACTAAAGTGCCAATACCCCATCATGTCCACAGGACTCCTCTCACCCATCCTTTCCCTCAGTGCCCCACCCCCGCCCGCCTTCCCGTCCTCTCCTTAGCAACCTCAGTTCTGTTGTCAAAGAATGTTTCCACCGAACACTGGTTTATTTATTTTGGATTATCATTAGTTTATTATGAAAGAGAAACATGGTAACTATTTACATGATGAAAGAATTCCGAACTTCAGTAGAATGGGCAGCTTCACGGAATGCTATTTCAATACTAGTATTTCAGTCTACATAACTTCCGAGAATGTCACTGTCTAAACAAATGATCCTTGTCATCTGGAACCACCTCAGTGCCTCCAATTCTGAAAGAAGACTTCGACCTCCAACCTCTATACCAACTACATGGGTCTCTCCACCCTCCCCTTAACAGGCCCATCCAACAGCAACCACTGGAGTGTTTAATACCTTGCCTGGAGAGTTTTCAGGATGCACAGATGCACACTGACTCTACGGGTTCCAGTTTTGGCTGCCCTCCTTTCCACTAAGACTCAGTCAAATTGTGGAGGAAGTGTTCTAATGGTCTATCCTCCTGCGACACAGACTGCTGCACTCAGGATGCTGAGTTGAGAGAGAGGTCCTTCCCTCACATTGTTTAATCCCTGGCCTTCTTTCTAAATCACTTTGAAATGAGATCATCAGTATTAGTCTTTCTCCTTTTGAACTATTTCCCTGAACATCCCCCCACCCCTAATTCTATACACACTGTAACAAAAGAAAATGTTTTACATTTTTTAAAAAAAAGCAGTATTCCATTGTCTACAAGCATATAGATATACATATATAAACAACCCCCCCCCACACACCACCCAATCCATTATAAAACTACAGTTGGGGTCATGGTGGAGGGGAAATGTAAAGAAATAAAAGCATATACATAGGATAAAGAGTTATTTTTGAACTAGAATGAAACATCCTCAGAAACTCTCCTATTTAAATAACCTTTTGTAGGATAGTCCAACAGTTAAACAATAATTCAAAATAATGCAGGAACTTCAAAGAATCCCTCCATGAACATTAGTTTGCTTATAATTTTAATACTTTTTGAAAAAAGTTGTGTGGCTAGATCTTTTGCCAAAACTAAACAGTAATATTATTAGCTATCAGTAGGTATAAAAACCTAAATAAAAATATTTCTAATACAACTAATCATCAATTTCTAATTATGTTTACAAAAAAAGTCAAGCACAAATGTTTTATGATTGATCAAAACTTTTCTAAAAGGCTAGGTACATTATTATTGAATTACATAATGTCTCCCCAACAACAAATGATATAAATACTCCACAGATATAAAGTGAATATAGAACAGATAATTTAGTGAAAGAGGTGAAAGCAAAAGAAAAAATAAGCTAAGAAATATAATATGTATTTCTAGCAGTTTTGAAATACTCCTTATATGTTTTAATTAGTTTCATGTAAGCTAAAAGTAGGGAAGAACCACTTTAAACATCAAGAACAAAAACTACAACACTATTAAAACTTGAAATATTACACTTTCTAGAATGTGTCAAAAACAACTACCAAATTAATTTCTTTAAAATGCCAAAAATTTTGGAGTGGTTTATAATGTTCAACAAAATTATGTTATATAACATTATGTAAAAGAATTTATATAAATAATTTGCATAAAAGTTAAAGTTCTTATTGAAATAGTTGTATTTAATTTTTAAAATGTGTAGTTTTCAAACTTTAAAATTAAATATTTATAATGCAAGGCCAGAGAGTTAGTACAGTGGGTAGGTAGGGTGCTGCCTAACAAATGACCAATTCAGGACTGATCCCTGGCATAACATATGGTCCCCCAAATACTGAGCACTGCAGGGTGTGGCCCCCAAACTGAAAAGAATCCTCAACAAAATAATGTTCATAATGTATACACTTAAGTAAAAGGCACTGGGAAAACAATTTAATCAAAACCTTCAATTCTCTCTTCCTGGATTTACTACCCAGGGTTGCCTCTTCTCAATAACATAATACCTGGTACCCCTAAGAATTCAAACCTGCTCTCAATCTTCTTTGGGAAGAAACATTCTTTTAAGAAAGACAAAACTGCAGAGATGCTTCCTGACCATGCACTAGGCTGAGTCATCCAGGGCAGCCTAGAGGTGGCTGTGGATGAACCCAAGCATGTGCCCTGGCAGCTGAAAAACCTCCAAACTCTACAGTCCCTCCCCACCATGCTCATGGATGGACTCCACTGCTCAGGACGAGCCTCAGACAGAAACTGATCTGTTGAAAGTCTCAGGTATGTGGGTTTTGTGACTGAAATTCCGAGGATGTCATAAAGTCATGGATGGGCTACCTTCCTTCATCTCCCTGTTCTTCTGGAAGCCTGGCATTCACAAGCAGAAATTGCCTTTGGCACCAAATAAGCTCATTAACTGGCCACGATGCAGAGGCTCATATATAAATCTTGAAAGAGATCAACAAGTTGCAGAGATGCTTCCAGACCCAAGCCAGGCTGAGTTGCCTAGGGTGCCCAAAGTCAACATCAAGTTAAACATTTAACTCCTGTTGGGGCACTTGGAGTGAAGGTTCTGGGAGCTGGGCATGAGATTTCTGATTAGGACTGGTAAGATGAGCCTGCAGAAGCACCCCCCAGAGACTTCTTAAAACTAATCATCAGATAACTAGTAGTAGTCAAATTAAATTCAGGAGTGGAATATCGAGGGATCCTGGCTTGACTGGGTGGTTACATGAATATTGCCTTGGAACAGATGGAAGCCTGTGTGAACGACCAGCTAAAGAATAAGTATGAGGATGCTTTTGTCCACGGAAATGACGAAGAGAAGCACACAGAAGAGAAAGATGTGAGGACACTAGACAGCAGTGCTTTTCCTACTTAAATCTTTTTTTTGAATGAAATGCTCTGCCTTTGTGATATAATTTGTCTCATTTTTCTAATAGTTGATTCTCCTTGATGTGAGCAAGATGAATGTATAAATGTGTTGATTTGATTGTAACAGGGTTCTTTTGTATCGAGTGTCAGTCACTCCACACATTGCAAAGTGTGCAAAATGCAAAAAGAATTTAAAATTTTACACGTTAAAAAAAAAAAAAACTCCTGCTGTATCACCCCATCAAAATATTTGAATTCCTAGGCTACATGGCTACATTTTCAGCTGTGTGACATCTCAAACCCTACATCACCAACACACCATAAGTACTACACCAGATTGGATGGCAAGTAGAAGGCAACTGATCTCAATTAACCTAGTAAAGTAGAAGGCAACCAATCTCAATTAACAATATATAAACACATAAGGTTTAACCTATAACAATACATTAGTAATCTCTTAATACAAGGGTTTAAAAGACTCCTTGGTGAGATTCAACAATCGACATGCTTCTTTCTACAAAAATCTTTTGACCATTTTTAGCAAATAACATTTGCTAAAATGACCATTTTTAGCAAATAACAAGTAATATAGAATAAATTATTCAGGGTCTGCTTTAGGGGCAGGCTTGAGGAATGGCTGGGAAAATGGGAAATAATGGTGGTAGGACGGTGCAATGATGGTGGGATTGGTGTTGGAATATTAAATGTAACAAATCATCATAAACTAATTATTAAAAAATAAAATTAAAGAAAAAGACAAAACTGATGGCAATGAAGAGTAGGCAAATAAACTACTGGTGGAGGGCCCACTACTTTAGCTGTGGAACTGACAGTGTTCTTTATTCAGTATGTGGGATCAATTCTGGGGTAAATTGTAAGAAAAAAGAATGAATCTCCACATCTACTATGCTAGAGCTTCCCCAGAAAGCCAAAGAGGCTGCAAAGTTGAAGGGGTTCCTAATAAAACTTATGTTCATTGATTCAAAGAGTTAACACTGTTTTGAGTAACACCAGTAAGCAAGAAAAGTTACCAAGTAATCCATGATACTGCACTAATTTTTTTTCTCTTTATTTGCTTTTTGGGTCACACCCGGCGATGCTCACGGCTGATTCCTGGCGGTGCTCGGGGGACCATATGGAATGCTGGAAATCGAACCCGGGTCGGCCATGTGCAAGGCAAACACCCAACCCACTGTACTATCGCTTCAGCCCCAGACACCTAACTAATTTTTAAGATGCATCCCAAATTCAGAATATTAAAATGTGATAAAAAGTTTAAAATTAAAAATATTATCAGAAAAATCCTTATTTAACTGGTCTCTCTTTCTCTCTCTCTCTCTCTCCCTCTCCCCCCTTGCTCCCTCTCCCTGTATATATGCACAAATAATAGCCTTTCTTTTATGGCATTATTATATATATTATCCAAATAACCTTTTTTGGGTAGTGGAGAGTTTGGGCTACAGCTGGCTGTGTTCAAGTCTTACTCCTGACTCTGCTTAGGAATCACTCCAGGTGGGACTCAGAGGATTATATGGGGTTACTAGGGATCGAACCTGGGTCTACTGTGTTCAAGGCAAGCTCCGGCCCCCAAATAAAATTTTAAGGCACATTTTTTACCTCCTCTGTGAAACTGAAAAAAAAAAAAAGGAGTTGCTATAACAATCTAGTTTAAATATAAGACACCAAATTTTCAAATTTATATTCTTTCCCATAAATCTTAAAGTCTGATTATGGTAATACTATTTCCAACTTTTAGGTTTAAATCTACATTACATAATGATTACTAGTACCCTTTCTGCCCAATAATCCATGCACAAAGAGGCATGCAGACACATTCTCTTACCTCCAACCCATGGGAAAACTGTCAGCAACTGAGACATAGGTCAGAGAAGTAATTTTGGATACAAGTAAGAGGGGGAAATGTGGCTCAAAACTGGGCAATTTTGGCCAGAGCAATAGCACAGCAGGTAAGCCGCTTGCCTTGCACATGGCCACATGGTTCAATCCTGGCACCACATATGGTCCCCCGAGACCCAACAAGAGTGATCCCTGGATTTAAGCACAGCGCCATGTGGGTACGCCCCTTTCTGCCACTGCGTGAGCTTGACCCCGGAGGCAACTGAACTACTTTGGACACGAGCAGCGCCCCCAAAATGCCTCCAAACTGTGTGATCGGAGCTACTGGCCCATGTGCCACCAGAGGGGCACGGTTCTTCTCTCCAGGCTCCTCCATCTTGTGAGCACCACAAAAGGGAAGTAAAAGATCGCAGTGATGCAATTACCAAAAGAATTTTCCCTGGACTTCATATAGAAATCCCAAACCTAATATCTCTTGATTGTCAGCAACGTGAAAAGGTTCCTTTTTAGCAGGTCTTACTGTGGGGGGAAACTCCAAACAACAGTACTGAGTTTTTTTTGTTGAAATATTGAAGGTAATCAAAGTAGCAGCTATTTCTTTAGACTGTGAACTACGCCAAAGCCCCACACCGGCCAAGGTGAGGAAATATCCTTCTTTCTCGGTTCTTTTCCCTTTTCTGGGAGAAACGCGGTGTGGTGTCCACCATATTATGAAGTCTATTAAGCAGGCACGAACTTAGAGGCGTGGGAATGGGAGGGGGGAAAAAAAACTATATACTTGGAAAAGCGGGATGCTTGGGAAGTCTCGGGCCGATACCAGTGCATGCTCCGCCGAGACTCGACCCGGGTGGCCACACTTTTGTGTGGCCGCTATGCTGCTGATCAACCAGAATCCGGAGTCTAACTAGACTACTTCCGGTTCCAGAAACTACTTGCAATCATGTCTCTAGACTGAACTAAGCCATAGCCCCACGCCGGCCAGGACTGGAAATATCCTTTTTTCTCGTCAGGCGGCGTGGTGTCAGCCATAATATGAGGACTATTCATTAAGCAGGCATGAACTTGGTGGTGCGGGAAGGAGGGGGGAAAAATTCTATGTACTTGAAACAACGGGACTCCATATCTTTCCAGTCTCAGCAATGGAAAACTAATTATCAAATGCTGCATTGGCAGTAAGGTTGTCTTTCTTGGGGGAAAACTCCAACAATACTGAATGTTGTGTTGAAATATGGAATGTAATCAAGGTAAAGTGAAAATGAAGTGAAATTTATCAACTAAGCAGGCAGGGATGGGGGCGGGGGGTGGGGGGTGGAAGGTATACTGGGGTTTTTGGTGGTGGACTATGGGCACGGGTGAAGGGATGGGTGTTTGAGTATTGTATAACTGAGACATAAACCTGAGAACTTTGTAACTTCCCACATGGTGATTCAATAAAAAAAATTTTTTTTTTAAAAAAAAGAGTGATCTCTGAACTCAACACATAGAGTAAGCCCTGAGCACTGCCAGGTGTAGCCCAAAACAAACAAAACAAACACTTTTTTTTTAATTAAAAAGAAAAATTCAATAACCAAAATCCTAAGCAGAAAATTTATATAAAAAACTAGCTCTGACTCTAACAGTGCAAACCTGAGAAAATTAAAATTTCTTTTAATCCCACTTTCTTAATCTACATCTAATTTCTTTATCTATTTCTAGAAATAAACTATCTGGGTTGGGAATGTCTATAAAACTACCTACTAAGTTTCAGGTATTATTCTTTTGGCAACATATTCTAGCAGACTACTACTCGTACAAGTAGTGTTCTTCCTACATGTATTCCTTATATAAAACAGTAAACAAGTGTGGGCTGAATGAATTAAACACTTCTTTTAATATGGAAAAAACTGTTCCACTGCCAAAAATTTATATCAGCAACACTACAAAAAAGAGTTCTTTTTCTCAGTAATACGACTAAAACAGATTTTAGTTTTGATAGATTTACTTAATTTAGCAGTATAAAAGCCCCACCTCTTATGCTGAACTTTCATCTGATGGTACAAAGCAATTTTTATGTAAGCCAATTAAAACCACTATATGGCTGTGGAAATTATTAGTATTCCTGGTTTTTATTGTGAAAATGTAAAACTTTGGTCCAGAATTTTTAGAAAGAATACTTTCTAATAGAAAAGATAGTGACTATTAAAAAGTATCAAAGTACTAAAAAATTATCAAATGTGATAGTATCTTTAATCAAGACCTATTTTGTTTCTCCTTATTGACCCCTGGGGGAAAGAGAATTTTCTGAAATTTCGCAGAAAAACACCACACTGAACTTTTGGTAAGCTTTAAGTATGTGAACTATTTGTTCTGTTTCTTAAGGACAAAAAGAAATTAGATAAAGTCTTGATAGATGACCATTAAGATGGATAATCAAAGCTAATTTCATTTTTATTTCATGAGCTCCCCAAATGAGTCACCAATTACAATTTAAAATTAATATTTTTGAGGGAAAAGCAATGTTTTCTTCTAGCATTAAATTAATGAAAATGACATTGAGAATAAAATTAATAAGGATATGAGATGAAATGGACCATAAGAAAGTGAAACAAAGTCAGTCCCCACAGACCACTAAGGACCTAAACTTGACCAATCACAGTCAGACTAACTCTTCGACCTGAAGCCTAATTTGCAGGGTGGACATGAGTGTGAATATCCCATTTTTTAAGTCCAGAAGCCTTGTTTATCATCAGGTAACCCAGAATCTAATTCAAATTCTTCCTGTGTTTATGCCTACCAGGTTATAGTCCTAAAGGCCCAAACATAGCTGGGCTTGAATTTCAAGGCTAAATACATAAACTACAATTATTTATCTATTTCTCCTTACTTTATTCATTGATTTCTTTTTTAGGGGAGTGGGGTGGGGGCATGTGGACACCAGGATGTGTTCAAGTCTTATTTCTGGCTCTGTGGTCAGAGATCACTCCTGGCAACACTTGGCAGACATTATGTGGAAGGTGAGCATCATAATCTCTGCTCTCTCTCTGGCCTCTGGCCCATCCCACTACTTCTAACTAGACAAAGAGGGTCACAAATGCAAAGCAAAGTTAGAGATAAGAAATTCCTTTTTTTTTTTTTTATCTTTTCCAAGGTGTGGAAGTTTCAAAAGTATAAGGACCACCATTCTTTTTTCTTTCTTTCCTTCTTGAGTCACACCTGCAATGCTCAGGGGTTACTCCTGGCGCTGTGCACTCAGGAATTACTCCTGCTGGTGCTTGGGGACCATATGGGATGCTGGGAATCGAACCCAGGTCAGTAGCATGCAAACGCTCTACCCGCTGTGCTATTACTCCAATCCCAAAAACCACTACTCTTGAGCACAGCAGTATAGAGGCACGGTCACGTCACCTGTACTTTAGACAATCAATGTCATATATCATCTGTGACATAGAATAAGAGGAACTCAACTTGGAGAATGAGAAAGAGCATAACTCCAGAAATAAGAATTATGTCAACTGCAACTTGGATTCAATGCAACTTGAAATCAAAGACATTGAAATAATTATATGAACACTTTCAAAGTAAATGCTATGTTTAAAACACTTTATATGTATATTGAAAGCTAGCATTCAATGCTTATCCACTATAGGATTAGTCTAATACAAAGTATGCATAAGACATGGAGGCACCGCTGGTCACAGTACCTGTGAAAAGCAAGTAAAAATGGGGATTATACTCCAGCTGGAAAACAGAACAAACATTTGACATCCCCTGGAAAGCAAAAAAAGATCCATTTGGGGGAGATAAAAGAGGGGAACGAAGGTTGCAGTTGCTAAAATGCAAAGGGAGTAGATAATTCTTTAGAACCTTCAACCACTGCAGAAGAGAAGTGAAAAAGGAAAGAAAAAAAATCTAAACCCACAATCTGCTTTTCTGATCAGTGTGGGATCACATCCAGTTTTCAATGAGCAGCTACTGTGGTGTTAGCAGCAGGTGAAGGGATCCGCCTACATTGCTTCCCGAGTCCTCCGAGGACAGTCAAAACGGGTAGGTCTAAACGCCTTACTAAACAACTCTGTTCCAAATATCCATTCCATTTTACCTTCAATTGCTCCAGTTCCCATGAGCCCCTTTATAGAAAACAAGCAAACTAGCCAACAAAAACAAACATAAAACAAGCCTCAGCACTCCCATGGAAATCTACCTTCTCTATCCCAACAAACAGAAAGCACCCTCCCGTCAGCTGCATCTGAGGTCGTGCCCTCTGACACCTGGAGAGTTCCAGAGTCTAAGAAGTCTAGTTTCACATTACATAAACCATCTATAGAAAAAGGATTCTAGGGGGTGGACAGAATGTACAGGAGTTAAGTTGCTTACTGCAATGCAGCTGACCCTCATTTCGTCTTTGGCATGGTAAATAAAAAAATAGATATACAGGGTAATGCATTAGGACTGAGAGCCAATAAATAAACTTTCACACATATGAGTAGTTAATATATCACAAAGGAGCCAAGAGCATAGAATGGTGAAAATAAAGTCTCTTCCACGAATGATGCTGGGGAAACTAGTCTTATTCAGATGAATGAAAATGAATCATTTTATCACACCATGCACAAAGTCAACTCAGTCAACTCAAAATGAATTTTAAGATTTTAAGATTTGGGTGCCAAACCATAAAATACATAGAAGAAAACAATGGCCAAGCACTACAATACTAACTTCAGTGTCTTTTTTTTTTCTTTTTTTTGCAGTGCTGTGGGGACTATATGTGGTGCTGGGGACTGAACCCAGGTCAGCTGCACGCTTAGCAAGTACCTAACCCACTGCACTCTCTGTTCCTTCAGTGATATCTTTGGTGATTCAATTCCACTGGCAAAAAAAGCAAAAGCAAAAATAAAGGGGATAACGTAAAACTTAAGGATTTCCCTACAGTGAAATTAACTACCACAAACAAAAAGGTATCCTACTGAACAGGAGAAAATATTTGCACATAATATATCTGCAAGTTTAATATCCACACTATATAAGGAACTCACAATGGAAAACAGCTTGTAGATTTCTCAAAGTATTAAAAATAGATTTACCATATGATGTAGTAGTTCCACTCCTAGATATCTATGCAAAGAACACTAAAACAAAAATCAGAAAAGATACATGAACACCTATGTTCACTGTAGTGTTATTTACAGTACCCAAGATCTGGAAACAATCCAAGTGACAACACATGAGTGGATAAAGAGAATGTCTCTCTCACACACACACGTATGTATAAACACATGTATATCAATGGAATACTATGATGAGATACTGCCTTTACTATAACCTGAACAGAACTGGAGGAGGTCATGCTAAGTGACATGTCAGAAGAAGAATTACATATACTAGATAATAGCACTTATATATGGAATATAAAGAAATAAAGGAAGGCAAAAGACACTGTGTAATAAATCGTTAGACTCTGATGACTGAATTGAGGCTACTGAAAGAGGTCAATAAGGTGAATTATAGGAGGGTCCAATCGATTGTAATGATGAAAACGATGGTTGGTGGCCATCTGAAACATATAAACTTCCATACTTTTGTACACCAATGACATTTCAATGAAAAATAATATAAAATAATAAATAAAAATAAAAGAAATGAATTATAGATGTCATGCTACATTAAGTAAAAGAGAATTTGACACTGGTTTCTCAGATTTCACTTTCAATATTCTTTCTATACTATTTCTTTGTTATGGGTATAATTCTGAAAGTCACATACTAAGAACAGGAAATTTTATTTTAATTTTAACTATTGTCATAATTTATTTTTAATGACTATAGGTTCTAAGTTCATTTGAAAAAATGTAAATGTCTTAGAACACAAACAATGCTTAAAATGTTACATTTTACATTAATTTTTAAGCTACTAGCTAAGTCTACCTTTTTCTCTTTTCCTCACGCAGCTGACCCGAGTTCGATTCCTCCGCCCCTCTCGGAGAGCCCGGCAAGCTACCGAAAGTATCTAGCCCACAAGGCAGAGCCTGGCAAGCTACCCGTGCGTATTGGATATGGCAAAAACAGTAATAATAAGTCTCTCAAAGAGAGATGTCACTGGTGTCCGCTCAAACAAATCGATGACAGTGACAGCAACGGGATTTTAAGAGTTGTGCTTGGGGCTGGAGCAATAGCACAGCGGGTAGGCCGTTTGCCTTAAATGCAACCAACCCGGGTTCGGTTACCAGCATCCCATATGGTCCCCTGAGCACTGCCAGGATAATTCCTGAGTGCGAAGTCAGGAGGTAACCCCTGTGCATTGTCAGGTGTGACCCAAAATAAAGAAAAAAAAAAAGAGCTGTGCTATGGAACGAAGGAAGAAAAAAGGTGGAGAGTGGGAGAGTGATTAGGGTATTCAGTATTTGAGCACTGCAAACATGCATTACGATCAGCAGCAGCCTCTGGTGGTCTAAGGGGAAAAAGTAGTGGATCTATAATAATGGGGGTGGAAATATGTTTTTTAAAAGAATATATGTACATATTTAGCCATTTGACTCAGTTCTCAACCCAACACATTAAAAAACAGATGCTTTAAAAAATGATCTGTTGGCAAGATGCTTGTTAAAATTTTATCAGTTTAAATATTAAAATTCATTATGAATTAATTAGCACATTATATAAAAATAAAATGTTTTTGTTTCATCATTTTACAAAGTACTATAACCAGTGGTGATTAACACTGGGAATTGTGTGTGTCTTGATATGTGTTGCTCAAAAAGAAACTAAATTCATAGGATTACCAGTAAATTGATGACATTTTCTGTCTTCACTCTTGAATTCAGTTGGCAGATGTTTTCGAGAACAAAAAATTCCATCTTATTATAAAACATATTAAGCAGGTTTTCCTGCCAGGCATGTCTGACATGATGTTTATTGCCTAGACCAAATCAATCCCCTTAATAAGCCATAATATATGCCAGAAAGTACATTATTTCATAGTTAAGGAAAGTTACCACATGAAGCAGTAAGTACTTTGATCTCTCAGGCTCGACTCCTAATATATTAGAAATGTGCTACATAACCCAATAGTTAGCCCTATTCATTCATACTCCTCTAGTAAATAAAAGTTATGCTTTGTCAATCTTAAAATTTTAGGCCTGATTTCTACTATACTTCTGGCTTGTGTATACTACATATTTGCAAACATCTGAGAGGAGATTTTGGCTATTTACTAGATGCCAGAGAAAAAGAAAATTCATACTTGAATACACTAGGAAAATCAAGTGGTTCCAGCAATTAAACAGTTATTGATTACAACATATAAAAATTGAATTTGGGTGCTACAACACCAGCAAGAAATGACTTTTTGGCACTATCAGCAGAGAAGAAAAGAAATATAAAGAAAACAAGATATTTACTAGCTTTCATCAATACCGTGGACAAAAACAAATCAGACCATTAAAACCTATCTTCCTATCTTTTTGGTGATGGCTGTGGTGTTTGAACTATGTGCATAAGAAACCATTATTAGTAGTATTGTAAAGCACAGGATATCAAAATATTTTTAAAATAAAACCATTTTTTATTTTAAAAAAAGCTTTGGTTTGGGCTATTTCTGAACAACTGTAAAAATCCATAGCAATGCTTAAAAAAAAATCAGCCAACTCCCCCTCCGGGTTTTCGCCCGCCCTCTCTCCCTCTCTCCCTCCCTTCTTCTTCCTCCCCAGCCCTGCCCCTGCCCCCGCCCCCCTCCTCTCTGTCCCCTAAAAAAAAAAAAGAAATCAGCCAAACATTAGATACAAGTATCGGAATATTAAGGAAAAATGATTTTTGATGGATGTTAACAAGCAATCAATCCATAAATATTTTAGTATCTTCAACGTGTAATGCCAATTCCTGCCAAGAATTCTATTCTGAAAATGTGTCTCCTCCACATTTGGATTTTTCTTTCTCTGGCCATGTAACTCTCTCACTGTCTTTACTCCTAGAGTCTTTTGTTGTTGTTATTGTCATTGTTTAATATGCTAGGTTCAATCCCTCTTCTTTACTATACCCATCATCAAAGCCCACAACTAAGTCTCAATTTAGGGAAGAGACAGTCAAGTAGTTTCCACCCAAGATTAGATAGTTCAGTACTATGTCAACTTTGCCCGCATTCCACCTCCATACAGTAAAGAAATTTAAACTGATGGTATTCCTTAGTTTGACTACTTGTCCTCTTCAGTTTCAGCATGACATGTGGAAGTCTCTGGACAAAAGTCTAATCTTTTAGCTTTAATCTCCTTTTAGGACGTGGAATATGGTGAATAAATTTAGTATCATTTCCTGACTCCCTCAAAGTATTCTCTGTAATATTATAAAAACTAACACATATGCATACATTCAGAAATGTTTAAACTTGCAATTGGATAAACATACTCAAGAACTGGAAGACTGTAAAGAGAGTTAATAGAAAGAACTACAAGATACATTGCACTATTAGTAGTGTTAGGAATTGATGGTGAAATAGGTATTGGCACACTGTATGACTGAAGCCCAATCAAGAACAACCTTGTAAATGATGATTCAATTTAAAAAACAGTGTTAGGAAATACAGATATCTTAACATGACATCATAAATTCCATATATATATATTTACATAAAACTACTGCAATTTTCCTGAGTCATAGAATGAAAAGGTCACTCATTAAAATGAGAAAAATATTTTTGATGGATGCCAAAATTCTTTGAGATGTGCAATGGCTAGGGAGCTTGCCTTGCACATGCTGGACCCAGATTTGATTCCCAGCATCCCATATGGTCCCCTGAGCGCCAACAGGAGCACAGAGCCAGGAGTAAACCCTGACCCTCACTGAGCGTGGCCAAAAAACTAAAAATAAATAAAGAAAAAGTGATGGACTTTCACCTGGGCACTCTAATATGAACAAAATTTGGATTAGGGAATGGACAGGAAGCAAAGAAACAAAGACTGTAGAATAGAAACAGCAGTAAGTCAGCAGAAGCACTCTAATTTTCTTTTATAATATTGGCATCATGATAATAGTTACTCCTGGCTCATGCACTCGGGAATTACTTTTGGCGGTGCTCGGGGTACCATATGGAATGCTGGGAATCAAACTCGGGTTGACCGCATGCAAGGCAAACACCTTACCTGTTGTACTATCGCTCCAGCCCCTATTTCATACATTTTAGAAAAAAATGCAATGACTGAATCAAAGTATCAAAAAAATCTTGACATACTAACTTTTTAATTATAATTAAAAAGCCACTAGATTAGGTAGGGAACCCACAATGTAAAATTCAATTTTGGCTTATGTGAATGCTTCTTCATAGAAACAGTTGCATTAATTTAAAGATGCAGGACACAGCAGCAGAAATTTGGAGTTTTATGTATAAATTGATTATCTTATATATCCAATGCAATTTATTATGAAGGTTCTAAAACATTTATTATGAAGGCAGTGTTCTAGTTTCAGGGGATGTAGTAGTGAGCAAAACAAAGTCCTTGCCTTCATAGAATTTATATAAAGAGTTAGATTAACAGGAGAAAACTACAAAGTTTTGACCCTCAGTCTCCATATCGGTAAAACTGGATAGATATTACTAATTCTTTAAAAGAAAATATAGGGTGGCTGGAGCGATAGCACAGCGGGCATGGGCATTTGCCTTGCATGCGGCCAACCTGGGTTTGATTCCCAGCATCCCGTACGGTCCCCTGAACACCGCCAGGGGTAGGTCCTGAATGCAGAGCCAGGAGTAACCCCTCTGCATTGCCAGGTGTGACCCTAAAAGCAAAGAAAAAAAAAAGAAAGGAAAAAAAAGAAATATAGGGATGGGGAGATCGCACAACGGGCAGAGCATGTGCTTGGCACATGGGAGGCTGGGTTGGAGGCCTGACACCACTGAGTGGTCCCCAAACACTGAGTTAGGAATTTACTGAGCACTGCATAGTACAGTCTCAAAACAAAACAGATAATACATATTTTATATTTATTTACATATTTATTTTAAATTGGGCTGGAGCAATAGCACAGCAGGTAGGGGGTTTGCTTTGCACGTAGCTGACCTGGGTTCGATACCTTCACCACTCTCAGAGAGCCTGGCAAGCTACTGAGAGTATCCTGCCCGCACGGCAGTGCCTGGCAAGCTACCCGTGGCGTATTTAATATGCCAAAAACAGTAACAACAAGTCTCACAGTGGATACATTACTGGTGCCCGCTCGAGCAAACTGATGAGCAATGGTATGACAGTGATTTATTGTAAATTGTCTTTTCATATAAATTTTTGATATTTCATATAATTTATATAGTAAAGAATAGCTACTCAATAGTCTACATAACCATTGGAGTTATTATATCAAATTAAAAATTTGTTTTTATTAAATTAGAAAATTATTTTAACTAGTATTCAACATGCCAAAAACATTAATAACAAGTCTCAATAGAGACGTTACTGGTGTCCGCTTGAGCAAATCGATGAGCAACGGGATGACAGTGATACAGTGATACAGTATAATTTTCATACCTCAGATACACATTTTGTTTTCAATCAGTTAGAACACCGTGACAAAAAGGGGCTGTGGGCCCTGATATATAGCAATTTGATGTCCTGATCTCAACCCTTAGTTCCACCATTACTAGTGACATGATCCTACACAAAGTGAACCATTTATAAGACAGTTTTCCTAAGCATAAAATAAGAATGGAATTATTTGACCCACCTACTTAGTGGTGCTCCCAAGAATAAATAATAAATTTCAAATGTAAAGATTAGGAGAATAATAAATAAGTTAATTTATATCCATCTTATGCCATGCTCTCTATATGAAAATCACAAACAACATTTGTTTGGAGATATGTAGAGGGAAGGAAATTACCAGAAGTCATTTCTTAAGTGGATCAAAAATAGACAAAAAATTAAAGTGCTGTATACAAATGAACCATTTTTCCCTTTCTCACTACAGGATCATGCCTACCTAGAAATAGGTCTGAAGATGCTCATAACTAACTCTACCTTCTTGTATGGTTGGAGATTTTAGAAGAAAAGAGGTTTGTTTGTTTAAAAATAACATCTGTGAACTAAGACTACAGGTACAAAGTTGTATCATCTACATTACTTCATTTATATAGAGCTTTCAATAGGATCCCAGTTTGATGAATAAAATAGAAAAAAAAAAGAAAAGGGAGAGAGAGACAAAAATACATGATAAGGATATAAGTAAATATGGCAGTAGCATAAAGGAGATAAAAGAATTAAAGAAAAAAGACAAAGGGAAAGAGAGCAGATCCTAACAATAAAGCAACATAAGAAGATTTCCCCCCTTGGGGTAAGAAAAAAATAGAAGCAGGGATAAATGTAACAGATGTGAAAAACAGAGTAAAGAAAATACACATATACAGAAGAACAAAAGACAAAAATCAAAGTAACAGTGACAAGATAAAGAATAATAAAAACAGGAGAAATAAAAGCTACAAGACAGATGTCAGAAAAAGATGTTTAAACTGTACACACAATACACAAATATGTTAAAGAAGAAATAAAAACTACAAATTCATTTTTATCTTACGTAGGCAAGTGAACATTCAATTACTATATATTTCAAAAATCTCTATACAATTAATTTTGGAAGCTGGAGAGAAGAGGCAGGTCTTTCATAAGATGCTGGTTGACAGACTAGATCATTTAACAGGAAGATTAGGACACTGAGAGAGAAGGTGACTTCATAACCCTAATGCACTCAAAGGAAAGAAAGGGCCAGATAAATAACTGCACTAGAACAAGCCAGCTGAAAGCATAATATTGGTTTTATTTTCAAAAAGTACATTAGAAATAAACTTCTCGGAACTTTAAAGTTGCCTGAATTCATCTATGGTACGTTTTTAGTAATCTTGGTCTGAATACACTTTGTGGGGGAGGGGCCCTTGAGGATTTCTATGCTTCTCTCACTCCTGCTTAGCTGTCATAACTTACTCAACAGACTGACCCACAAACAAATGTCTTGACTATCTGCAGTAAGATTCCCAAAAGTACAGTGATTATGCCATGGAACTAGAGGTAGAAGAAAGTAACACAGATAACTACACATTTTCCCTCAAAGGTATATGAAATATTTTATTAATGAGCTTTTAATGTAAATGTAAAAATAGCTCAAGTGGAATGATGTGAACTTTACTGCTGTCTTACAATATAATTCATAAATGTTAATATGTCTATGTTTAAATGTTCTGAATTGTTCACTTTTGAAGAGCATATCAATTTACTATTTTACTTAGCCAGCAGCATTCCTGACATGCTTTACTGTTACATAGTATTTCTAGCATCTGTAATAAGGCTTTGAAAATTGCATGATTGTGTCTCATATATATATAATGCACAGTATGTATACCATGCATGATGTATCATAGTCCGAATAAAATGGTGCCCACTGCAAAATCAGAAGTTCTTGTGCAACAGTGCTTTAAGGATCCCGTGCTACCGGCATTACACAGTGCAAAGGTCCACTGGGTAAGAAAAGAGCTAAGGACAGTTTCCTCATTACACTCTCCCCAAACAATTCTAGCTCAACTATTCCTTAAGATATTAATTACTCTTTCTCCCTCCACCTGCTCTCAGAAGTTAGGCTGAGGATGGATGGTTGCTTTTAGGAAAACAATGCAATAAAACTATTGTCACCCAAGAGGAAGGCTGATGTTTTGTACAGTGCATTATTAACTGCATTTGAGACAGATGAAACATCACAATGAAATAATAATTATGTAATTTGTAATTTTGAATCAAAAGAAAACATGTAGATTGGTTAAAACATCTCATCTAGCACATAAGAAATTGTTAAAAAAATAATCAGCATTTTATAAACAAAATAAATCATATAAAATATAAATAAAGGAAATAATGAAGAATAGTAATGATCTTATTACTCACTCTGATATACAGCTGCATCATTTCCTTTTCTCTTTGGGGGTTACGATACTTCTCATAGAAATCACGTCGCTTCTTTGTTTCTTTAGAGACTTTATCTTTTCTTTCCCGTTTTTCTGCAGGTTCATCTGAACTATCAGAAGATGACTGTAAGTGTATCTTCGGCTTTTCTACTTCAATATAGTTTTCATTAGGATTCAGTACTATCACGCCATAACCTTCCTATTTTGAAAGCAAAGGAGGCAGTGTAATTTAATCTTAGAAACATTCCAGTCCATAAAAAAGTTCTTAAATCTGATATTACGTGACTTGATACTAATGCACGTTTATTAAAATATTCCCTTAAAAAGATCAGATTTTTCCAAAAGAAATTCAATTAAAACTGTTTGCCTGCATCATGGGTGTAAATAAGTAGACATTATAAGAACAAAATGACATAATTACAATTTAAAAATTAGAAAGCTTAAATTAAAAACTACTTTAGTCTCCTAGAATACCCAAAATCACTAAAATAATAATGAAATAAGCATATTTTCAATAATATTAATACTTAAATATTGAGAAAATGACATCCTTGAAACTTAAGTTTAAAATCCAAACCACATTCTGTAGGATTCTTTTTTCTTTACAAGTATGTTTTAATGATTTTCCATTTGAAAAAGAAAAACAAATAAAGTTAATCTAACATTCTACAGATACAAGTATATACTTTGATATATTTACATATGATATGTACATCTCTATGTATGAACATATACATTACTGACCTAAATATATAATGTTCACCTGTGTACCTTGAAATTCTTAATCTCTCTTTCTTTGAGGACAAACAAATCATAAGACAAAATAAACTGATACCCTGTTCTAATGTATAGAAGCAATTCTGATTCTAAAATTTCTTATGTTTTTCATTTACCATAAACATTTCCCTTTACTAACTATAGTACTAAAGAAAATATGACCCAAAGTTGAAAAATACATAAAAAAAACACTCAAAGACAGTTTTTTTTGGGGTACGATTAATCCTAGCAAGGGAAAACATCTATATGGTACAATTAAGGAAACGATATAACATTAAACATTACACAAAATTTTGAAAATAATATAAATCGCATCTTTTTTTATTCAATTCTGTACTGTGAGTATTCCAATTTCCCCAAGTAAAATGTACAGGATCACACTTAAAATATCTACAAATTATAGCAAAATAAAAACATAAATGTTAAGAAAAATAAACTTTAAAGATATGTCATGCTTACAAACACAGGTCACTTTCCCCATCCTACACTTGTAGAGTTAAACATTCTTATTTCAGTTTAAATGTTAATTCATTTTTGCGTCATCAATAAGAATTTTTAAAACTTGATAGCAATAATAGTTAATCAATGTTAGCATAGGCTCAATGATCTTATTTTAAAATACAGTGCTAGACATTGCTGTTTTTTTCAAACAACTGATTTTATAAACTACACATAAGTTTATTGGGAACATTTTAATTCTCATTTTATCCCTTCTCCCGGCCCCTATCCACCCATCAAATTATACCATTGTTTAAAAATATAACATAATTTGAGTTTTTTTCAAGATCACTGAAATTCCGATTTTAATAATAGGACTATTAATTAAGATATGTTTGTCTTACACACATATGAAAACTATATAACATTACCAAGCTAACAATATAACACATATTCTTCAATACATGTTCGGATAAAAGTTTAAGATAAACACCTCTCTCAGGAATGGCTTATAGAATGCTTTCCAAATTTCAAATTTTAAATGTTCTACTTCAAAGCACAAGCGACAGCTCCCCCTCCCCACCCCCGGAAAGTTTCTTAGCTGGCAAGTCAAAGTTTTACCAACAAAAGATATTTTATTTGGTCCTGCTTTATTCTAATCTGTAGAGCTATTCAAAAGTCTTGTAATTCATTGTGATCACTGTCAGGTAGACAGATTGTCACTTGGTGATTTTCTACAGTTGGACACACTTGACTAGTTATTAAAATCACATTTGAAGTAAGTTCCTACCCCTCTTGCTTGTGCCTCTTACAACTTTTCACGCCCGTCTCAAATTTCAGTTATAACTTCTCCTCCCACCAAAAGTAAGTTAAAGAACACTGTTGCACTCTACTAAACAGGGTGAAATGGAGGCATTCACTACACTGTCTCTGGTGTAAGGAACATAGTCAAAAAAGGTCACCATAGGCCAAAAAGAAAATTGCCTCCTTACTAGATTCTGTACTGTGAGTAAGTGGTCTCCTGTCATGCTTCTTCCCTGCCTTCTCTGAGTGAATTGAACTTTAAACACACACACACACACACACACACACACACACACACACACACACACACACACACAAACCCCCTCTTCTCATATTTATACATGAACGTTAGCAAGTCTAGAACAGAATTTGAGAATTCTTAGATATGAAAACAGCTATATACTACAAGACCAAAAAAAATACCCAAAAAAATCGAACTCAAGGTAACAAAGTAGGATTTTAAAAAACTGATAGAATGACAGCCTCATCGTGGCACCATGAATGAATTTCAAATAAAGGTGAAGTCTCCATATAAAATTTATAGCTGCAAGTGTTACAAAACTGTTACCCTAATTCTAACTCGATCAATAGAAAGAGTATTTTCATAATATTAGGTCTACTGGAGCAGAAGCTTTTATTTCCATTCTTAGAAGTCAGAGAATAAAAAATATTGCGCCTGCGTGATTTTAAATGAAATCTGAAATTTGACATCTCCCATCCAAATAAACACACACAAAACACACACACACATATAAATCATCAAAGAAGTAGTATTTGTCTAAGTTATCGATTATGTAACTGAAAATTACATGACTCATTTGTCCAATTTTATAAAGACACGTTGTCAATTTTTCACCGAGGCATCAAAAGATGAAAAATGATTCTATATTTAAATTGTCACTATATAAATCAATTAAAAAATTTCATCACTTAGATTTCAACAATAAATGTTTCTCTTTAAACATACAATTTACTTAGAAAATATTTTATCATTTAGATATTTCATTCTGCCAATTTAATTACTGGAATAACAATCAGAATTTATTCAGGAAGATTTTCTAGAGAAATTAGAGCTAATTTTAATAAATGCCTTTGTTGCAAATTCAATTACCATTCTGTAAAAAAACCTTACATTTTTCAATTAAAATTTTCCTGATAAATTATGGCAATTTTCTGAGACCATTCATAACTATTTTATGATGAGGAGGAGAAAGCTGGAGCAATAAAACGAAGTCAAGTTTCCCATTTACATGCTCCCTCCACAGATGTATGGCAGCATTTTATCTCTTTTATTTTTCTATCACAGGTAAACACTACCAAAATATTCCTTAATATACTAAAACTACAATGATTTTTGCCATGTCCACATTAACTTGTAGAAGGCAGGAGTCAAATACTAAGCGAACAAAGCTGACAGTAAGCCAATACCTAAACTTCACTATTTAAAACAGAGCAGTATCAATTAATGTACTGAAATCAAAACATAATTAAAAATACAATTTTCTAGTGGCATTCAATCAACACATACTGAAGTAAAAAGATATAGAGCATAGATATAAATGTGCCCATGAAGTTTTACAAATGGCATGATAAAACCAGCCACCGAATATACTATAAAAGAACTAAGAAGTGAGCCCTACCACTCCAACTGGAGTTTTCTACCTGATGTTTAAAACCTTTAACAGTTTGCATGGAAGCATTGTTTTGATATTGAGCTACACATTATGTATATGAAATATCACATAAGATAAAAAGGTAACTTAATTTCAAATATACATGGAAACTTCTATTATTTTGAGTAAGATAAAATGATCAAATTGATTTTCTAACATTCTACACCTAAGTAAACAAAACTTTTGGCATCCTTCACAATGATTTACCTAAGTCAACCCAACATTCAATATTTCAGAGCCAAAGCATACATAAAATTGTTAAGTTATATCTGATCACATAATCTTATAGATCAAAAAGATGATCCAAAGTACAGATACTGATAGAAGTAAACTTTATTGCATTGATTTATTTTTTTCTATCCCTTTTTAGCTACAACTGTAGTTCATTTCAAGATCTCTGTCCATAAGGTATAAACTATGGTATCTTAGTCATAAACCCTCAAAATTTATCACTAGCATAGCATTTTCTTAAGTTTAGCACCTGCCACGACAACCTACAAAAGAACATACCCACTTCCAATCTCCTTCACTGTGAAATAGATGTGTTTACTAACAAATAATAGTTCATTTATCATTCAATCAACAGAGTATGGCTTAGGTTAGAGAAGTTAAGAATGATGGTGATGCCGAACACAAGCAAAGAGGAAACTTCACTATGGAAACTTTAACAGTATAGAAATGTACTTATTTTGAAGATTCTTCATAAAGATAAAATTTTTAAATGCCTAATCAAAACCAAAAAGTACTTTATTCCCCCAGATAAAGGTTGCTGAAGGTTTATCCAAGTTAACTTGCCTATTAATTACTAATAAAAATTAAACATAGTGACAAATTCTGTATCTTGTCAAATCACTTGTGATTGACTAAACAAAAAATCAGCTGCAATCATTCAGCTCTGCATATTAACTTGCTAATTCCAAAAGTCACATGTGACCAAAGAGGTTATGGACCAAAGTAGAATCCTTTGACCTATGGAACTATTTGCTTTGGTCTTCATGTAATAATCTGCAATAGACCATTTTTACCCAGATGTATCATCACAATTTTTAAGTTCATTCTGTCGCTTAATTTGAAAAAAGGAAGGTGCTCATCTTCAACAGAGATAAAATCAAAGCATACACTACATCTACACGTGGGTTAAAATGGACAAACCGTTGTCCATTCATTTTTTCTGAGAGATGTATGTTTTCTTCTCATCTTTTTCCCAAGAAGAGTATGTATATGCCACTGTTGCAACATGCTAGGTGCAACAGTGAGATGAGGTCATGACAACCAATCAGAAGTCACTAGTGAAGCGTTAAAGTAAACATAGCATTGGAGCTGCAACTCTGCTGGAAAAAATGCCCCCTCCATTATTTCAGTAATTTTCTCAAGACGTGACCTGGGACTGAAACGCCTGAAATGGCACTTGACTCCGTTTTTGTGCTTCTTCCCAATGTGGATTTAGGTGACAGCACCCTGCTAATATTTTGTAAAATGTTTGTCATGACTGGGCTTCAAATTTCAGCTCCTAAATTTTAATGTCGAGGTCCATGGTATAAAAATACCATAATATAGACCAATAGAGATTATCCCAGTTAAGTTTCCAACTTCAAATAGCTCATCAAGTTAGTCAGTAAAAGAAAACATGCCACAAAAAGTTTTCAGAGGACCACCTGTTGTCTATTATTTTTACATAGCACTTACTCATAAATCATAACACAGGGTAATTAATCAAGCTGTCAAAGAGAAGGTCAAAGGTTATATGGTAGAGTCAAAAGGTCATGCATGGGCTGATAGAGGTCAGGGTCACACTGCATTCCTCATTATCAAGTTGGGATGAGAGACGGCCCAAGCAAACAAAAGTGAAAGCAGATGGAGAAGTGAGTGGATAAAAAAAAGAAAAGAAAATTTCACAAACAAAAAGAAAAGTGAAAGAAGACTGTCAGCTGCCTTCAAGTAGAGAATAGAAGAGTAAAGAAATACACTGAAATGTGCTCAAAGGAGCTCAAGAACATAAAGAAACTACAGTTTTATTAATTAAATTGAATATAACTTTTCTTGGCCATTTTACTAGTGCATACTAAGATATATTAGAAAATACATGCTTGCTTGCCATTTCTATACTTTCCCGCAAGTGGGCTCAAAAATAATTAGGGTATATGCAAAGAGTTCTAAGGATAAAGTATGGTTAAAAAAAACACTGTAATAAAGGATTTCTTTCCTTTAATATTGTTTCAGAGTGACACCCATAAATGCAAATAGTTTTAAGCCATAGGATAGATAATTTTGACTACCATACCAAGATATCTATAAGAATAAATTTATCAAAAAGTCCTTTTGAATAACAAAACAGTTATAAAATATTCTATTATTACGCTGGCCTGAATTAGATGCAGAATACTGTGCAAAATTAGCTGTCACCCTTTGCTCAAAATCTTTGTTAATCTCATTTTGAATGTTTGCAGCTTTATCAACACATGCATCAATGTCAGCTCCTTGGTTACTGAACCGCTGTAGTTGGAAGAAGATATAATTAAAATGTTTTGGCACAGAAAAGGTGAAATTGTATCTTCCCCTGTTCCCTTAGGAGTCTGTAAAACATGAAGGATATATTGACAAACACATACCCTTGTCTCTAGTTCTGACATTCCAGGTCATCCAAGTGCTATTTATTTTAAAACATTCACTTTGCACCTATCCATATTATCTCCAACTGTTTCTAACTTTTCCTAGACTTCTTAAAGTCTAGGAAACACTATGTTTCTTAAACTTCACAAATTTCTCTTCTAATCAATACATTTCTTACTAATCAAACTATTCTGTAAATATACAACAGCATTAATAAAACATTTATTATTCATTTTCAATGTCAGATACATTTGTGGCATTGTGGCACTTTTTACATCTTTGATATTCTTTTTTCTCCTTTCATAAGATATAGCATACAACCACAGATACACAAATTAAGTTGAAAAGAAGTAACAAGTTTTAACTGTTGCTCAGTCAATGAAATATTTTATCAGGAACCCTACAAATAATGCCTCCTTCATCTTACTTTGACAGAAAAACTCAGATTATGAACTTTAATGTTCTGCATTCAAAATCATAAGATTATATACTCAATGTTTTACAAAAGACCAATTTTCTTATTTCCTATTAAAAATTTATTACAAAATTGTATAAGTATGATAGCTATGAAGCTAATGAGTGGTAGGAGCATGGCCTTTCAAAATATTATCACTTTAACCCATCTTACCATACAACATGTGCTTAGGCTTTAAAAAATATTATTAAAATATGCCTAAGAATATTGATAAAGAAAAAACCACTTTCTCTTAAAATAATCCAACTCTCTCTCTCTGTTTTTTTTCCAAGTAAAATATTGTTTAAAGTTTCCAAATTTTTGTGGTATACTAATGTAACTGTTTTATGATTGTGGTCCCAGAGTCTACCTACCACAATGAGGACATAATTAAAGATCCCACAAAGTTAAGAATCCAATAACACATTAAACAATTCCTACAAAAAATATTTAATAAGCAGCTACTATCTAGCAAGCACTAGCTTAGGTATACTTATGAAAGTCAGCATTTGTCTCATGATATTTCTGTCCTGTAGAAAATTTCATATCAGAATCAAGTACAAATCCCTAAAATGACTACATAAAACCATCCTATCCTTCAAGAGAAAGAGGAATATGAAAAGAAAGAAAAGAAGAAAAAAATTATGAGAAAACATTACTAAAACTAAGAGAGTTAGACTCTCAAGGATGACTAATCCCAAATAGTAGAGAGTACATACATGTGTATGTGTTGAATGGTAGTTAAGTTTACCTCATAACAGTGAAAATGAACTGCTTTGAGAATATATATGAATAAGTCTGTATACAGACAGATATTTAAGCATGAAAATGATTTCATAATCTAAGGGAAAAACTTCTATATACATCTACTATCTAACAAACAGGTGCAACTGAATACAATTATGATTTCCCTTCCCACAGTGACCTATGTCAGAAGATCTTCTCAATACTTCTTCTACTAAATAATTTAATTACTTATGAGTTATGGTTTCTTTGTAACATTTTAAATGACTAACTCATTAAAATGCAAAAATATGCAAAACATGATGTCACCG